>NC_058415.1:71464074-71486289 GCF_002201575.2 Neomonachus schauinslandi
TATGTATTCACTGCCCCCAAGTAATTTACATTTTACTAGGTGCACATATACACACACAACGTAATAATGGAAGCATGGACAAAGTCCAAGGACTCAAGGTCAGAAACAGATCACTCAAATGCAAGTAAATGCAAATGAGAAATCAAAAACCCATTAGTAGTCAGTAAACTAAAAAAAACCCACACAGTTTTTCACTTGTGATAACACGAGCACTCTCAAACTGCTAGTAGAGAGGAAACTGCTATAACCTCTCTAAATAGCATTTGGCAGTTTTTATTAGGAGCCTTAGGATCATTGTATCTACTGATTGGCTAAATCCAGTTTTAATAATCTATATTAAGGAAATAATAAGTGTATGAACAACAAAACTGAAAACAACACCATATTTATTAACGAAACTTATGAGCAATGTCAATATCTACCAATAAGGGAAATTGGTGTGATTAAAAACCATGCTTTTGAAAAATATAATAGCACAGACAAATGTTCAATTATATTAATTCTCATTAATTATATTATTAATGCTTATAATCATGCTAAATAAAAATGCAGGATACAAAAGTACATTGACAGAATAATTCTAAATATACTGTATATATAACTATATAGTATGTATATACACTATATATAGTATATATAACCTTGTATGTATTATACTCATGTATATACTGATTATAACTGATATATGTACAAATATATACAATATATAGTGTTTATGTATTTGGCTGATATAATTTTCAAATTTTTTAAAATTAAAAATGTTTTCTTCTTTACATCATCATTTTTTACATCTTTATTTTACACAAAAACTAGGTACTGATTTTAGTCAGAAAAACTACAAGAGGTGTTTTTGAGAGGCAACCATGTCCTTGAGGACACTGGGTTTGGCATTTCAGATAAATGACAATCTATGTCTTAGAGCAGGGGTTGGAAACCCTTTTTCTATGAAGGGCCAGATATTAAATATATTTGGCTTTTCATATACAGGCTCCATTGCAGCTGCTCAGCTCTGCTATTACCCACAAAAGCAGCCACAGACAATTCATAAATGGCTGAACATGGCTCCGTTCCACTAAAGCATTACTATGGACACCGAAGCTTGAATTTCATATAATTTTCACTTCTTCTGATTTTTTTCAACCACTTAAAAATGTAAACACCATTCTTAGCTCACAGGCAGTATAACGACAGGCAGAGGGTGGAACTTGACTTGTGGATTATATTTGCTGACCCCAGCCTTAGGGAATGAACCGTACACAAAGACAGTAGGCATGGAAGAATAAAAACAATTCCAGTTTGCTTTGGGGATTGGCAGTGTAGAACCCCGTCATCACACTTGCTGGGAAAGCACAGTGGCTGTAGGCAGTTGCTATATAAGGAAAGACCTGTCTGTACAGAAGTCCCCCCTTATCCATGGGTGATACGTTCCAAGACCCCCAGTGGATGCTTGAAACCATGCATAGTACGGAACTCTACAGACACTATAGCTATTATAAAGTTTAATTTATAAATTAGGCATAGGAAGAGATTAACAGTAATAAAACAATAGAACTAGTCTAACAATATACTGTAATAAAAGTTGTGAATGTGGCCTCTCAAAATACCATACTGTACTCACCCCTCCTGTGATGATGCAAGATGAGAATATGCTTGCGAGATGAGACAAAGTAAGGTGAGTGATGCAGGTGTTATGACCTAGTGGGAGGCTACCTGTGACCTTCCCACGGTGTGTCAGGAGGAGGAGCCTCTGCCTCTGGACCGTGGCTGACCCAGGGCGACTGAAACCAGGGAAAGCGAAACCGTGGAGAAGGAGCAAGTACTGTGCCAGAGGACAGGTAGAGTTCTCAGGTGCGCCACCCCTAAGGAGGGTGGGAAAAGCTGTGCGAGTTTCCCCTGGAGGGGTGGGGTTGCTTTAACCCAAACCAGCCTCAGCTGGTCGTCTGGATATGCCCTTGGACAAAGTACTATGTGTTCAAAGGGAATAGAGGTCTCCCTCATAGAAACTGCAAGATCACATTGAAAAATGCTCTGCTGGATGTGGTTCATACCTGCTGAAGCACAGAGAAGTAAGAGTAAAAAGTGTAGGGAGAATCCTTTAAATATTCAATTTGACGAAGCAGAGTTGTCTTTTAAGGAGGGACTTGAGATCATATATCCACCATTGCTGCTAAAAAGAAACACTTTACAGAAAGGAAGGTCAGCCAGGTTTCATTTGTCAGGAGGCAAGAGAGGGACTGGCTCCATGTGCAATATGAACTAGCATTTTTGGAGCTTGTCCGGCAGACCGTTCCAAAATAACCAGCATTCTGTGAACAGATCCCTGTGACCTCTGCCCTGCTGTTCGAAGGACCAGCAGGACCAGCTGCTTCTGGTACTTCTCCACTGCCAGTTCCAAGAACTGTGAGCAGAGGAACCCAACTTCAGTTGGACAGTGACTTGCAAAAGATAGCAGAAGACACCAGTGGAAGTTCTTTGCATTCATCTTGTCCCCCAGTTTTTGCTGTGAGCTTCTTTTAAATTTTTTAAGTGATAGGGTTAGGAGGATGAGGGACCATGGCCCCATATGCCTCCATGTCTTGCCTCTGAAATTTGATCACTATGAAAAATTAGAGGTTTATGAGTCTGCAAAAGAGGAGAGGAAAAGGAAAAGGAAATTGTTTAAACTCTGAAAGTGTGACTGGGCAGTCCCTATATATGTATATGTGTATGCATATATATATGTTATATATGTGTGTATATGTAATACATATGTACTTGGCCCTGTATATCCTTTACCTTGTAGAGCTGATCTTAGCATAGATATACTTCCAAGGCTAAGTCTTTAATGCTCCTAGGAACATCACAGAGGCATAGAAAATTAATAAGAACCATACACTTTATATTTTGTCTTTTCCCAGCATGCAAAGGCAGAAAGAAGAACCAAAATTACAAACCAAGAGCTCATTTCTATTCAAAACCTATTCTTTTTTTCCTGTTTTTTTCTTTCTTCTTTTACATTATATAGCTACTAAATAAATGAGGACCCAGTACTATCAGGCCAACAGAGGTTGTTCCAAAGATTTTTCTAGGGCATTTATTAAGAAAGGCAGCAGACATACACAAAGATAGATTGATTATTAATTGTCAATAATCCTTATTTTTGAAGCTATTTTTATTAATTTTTCTTTTGTGTACCTTTTCTGGGTTTTTCTTTTTTTTGCTTGTATTATTAAAGGAAAAATCAATGTTTTTTAATTTAAAAAATACTTACGGAAAAATACAGTCAGTCAATGGTTAACACAGGACAGCAGAACCTGGATGAATAACTCTCAGTTCAGAGGCACTCGGGGAAATTTTACATGATGCAGTTTTTATGTTAAATGAAAAGAATCCCACCTGGTTTTATCTATCCCCCCTTTATACCAAGATATTATATTAATATGTGAGACCATTTAGTCAACCAGTTTGAAGTACTTCTGGTTATTAGGTATTATTCTTCAGTTTCTTAAAGTACAGCATCCTTGCCTTTCTTGAACTTTCTTAGTGTTATCACAGACCAGATTTCCCTAAGAGGCTGGGGCATAAGCTATTTCTCTGGGTTTTTGCTCAACCTTACCTGGCCCAAGTTTTCATGACAGCTTCGTGTTTTCTTATTTGAGGCCTTCATTTCTAAAACAAACTACAAACTACAGGTAATGTAATAAAATTCGTATTGGAGGGACACCTGGGTGGCTCAGTCAGTTAAGCATCCGCCTTCGGCTCAGGTCATGATCCAGGATCCTGGGATCGGGTCCCACATTGGGGTCCCTGCTCAGCGGGGAGCCTGCTTCTCCCTCTGCTCGTGCACTGACAAAGAAATAAAATCTTTTTTAAAAATTAAAAAGAGTAAAAATAAAATAAAATAAAATTCATGCTGGCTAATTAGTAAAAGGCTAGTCTGAATTAGAGGAAGATTCTATATTATGAAACATAATTTCAAAGTATGGTATTTCTTGAAAGTTCATCGTTTTACCTGATAAGGTACATAAGCTGTATGCCATTTAATAGATTTGAACACTATAGTCAGCCATGGTTTCTAATTCAGGTATCAATTGTTCGGATTCAAATGGGTTCTCTTAACAATTTAAAAATTTCTCACAAATTCCAATTTAACTCTCTTACCTTAAAATCCTTTATATAAAGACAATGAAATGTGAAATTCCAACAACTGTATAAATCTAAATGAGCATACAACTCTTTTTTTTTTTTTTAAGATTTTATTTATTTATTTGACAGAGAGAGACACAGCGAGAGCGGGAACACAAGCAGGGGGAATGGGAGAGGGAGAAGCAGGCTTCCCGAGGAGCAGGGAGCCCAATGCGGGACTCGATCCCAGGACCCTGGGATCACGACCTGAGCCGAAGGCAGACGCTTAACCGACTGAGCCACCCAGGCGCCCCGAGAATACAACTTTTTTTGTCATTGTTAACAAGAGAGATCTGATGGAAGGCATAAGAATATGTTGAGACCGTCACAGTGTATACACATAATAAGTGCTCAATAAATATTTGTCGGGTGAGCATAGGAGTTATTACTATAATCCCCAGCATTCTGTTAGGGGGCAGTGGATATGTGCAGAGAGTACCAGCAGTATTTTTCATTCTCCCTCTCATTCTCTTCAGTTGTTACAGCAGATAAGCTTTTAATCTTATTTTTGTGCTAGCACTATACAATTTAGGTCTTTTCCTCATGTATTACCCATTAACACACGATCTGAGTTCAGAATAATTGCTTACATCACTCAACAGATTAGGCCCTTGGGGCTCTGAGTGACCAGATGACTTTCCCCAAGTCATGTGACGAGAAAATAGTAAAGCTGAAGATCTACTTAGCTCCTTTGAGAGCCTGATCCCAAGCTTCCTCCTCCCTAAGTGACTTTTAGTCTTTAATGAAATGCTGGGAAGGTGTGTGAGTGAGAGAATTTGGGTACAGGAGGTGTCACAAAGATGTATGTGTTCTATAAAATTCAGGGACTTAACTATCATAACACATAAATAAACTATGCTCAAAAAGCTGGGTCACCACAATTGTTATGTTCAATCATTTGTTAATTGTCACGATGTATATGTTTTTTAGGTGCACTTTACTTGTTGAAATCAGCTCCATTTGTAAGAAGCATATGAAGTGCCTTAACCAAGAGTAGTTAAATTCTATTTATAATGTAAAATAGTAAAACTACCCAAATCTATTCAGTCCTTGATAGTTCCCAAAGCTTTCCACATCCATTATCACATATGATCCTCATAATAACCCTCTGGAGTAGCTGGAGGTGATCGAATTATAGCTGGGAAGGGAGACAGTATTCAGACAGAACATTTCAGCCAAATTGCTAGTACAATCTTCTCCTATTGCTGTGATGCAGAGGTGGAAATAAAAAATTAAAAAAAAAAAAAAACCAACCCAGACTGAATGCTAAGACATAGCATGTGATGGAGAACATTGTTCATTTCTTCTTTCAGTAAACTACAGAAAGATAACAAAGGCTACTGCGCCCAGTACAGAGGGGAGGTGTGTAATGCTGTCCTGGCCAAAGACGCTCTTGTTTTCTTCAACAATTCCCATGCAGACCCTGAGGAGGCCCAAGAACTACTGGTTCATACCGCCTGGAATGAACTGAAAGCAGTGAGCCCATTTTGCCGGCCAGCTGCTGAGGCTTTGCTGTGTAACTACATCTTCCAAGACTGCAACCCTGGGCTAGTGCCTATTCCTACACCCATTTGCAGGTACAATAAAAAAAAGAAAGAAGTGGGAAAATTCTGTTGGATGCAAACAGGAAGAGATTTCAAAAGAAGCTGTCATGTGCTATGATAAACGCAAAAGGTGGCTTTTGTCCAAAATAGAAAGTAATTAATTGGACAGAATTCCTACCATGTAAATTGCTGATGACATCCTATAATACAAGGGCTCTGAGCTCCTAGAAAATGTCGTAAGAGGTATAATACTCTATTCTACTTGTTACTGTTCACACTATCATATTCATAAATATTCCAGCTTTCTATGAAATAAAAAAAAAAGCACAAACGTGCACCTCATTAGTAAGCTACAATAGAGAAGAAAAAAGGTCCATTTCCAATGTTTCAGCACTATTGGCCAATGAATATGAGATCTTGGTGAGCATTTCAGAATACCACTTTCTGTAATATGTATATTATTTTAAAATACATTCCACCCGATGTTCTAATTTAAATACTAACAGTCTTTCTCATGGTGGTGGGGGGGGGTGGTAATAAATAGTTATTTCTTTTAAAACCCCCGTACTCTTTAAACATGGAAATTCATAAATCCATGTTTGATAGAATTATCTTGCCTTTATTTACTTCTTACGTAGGAAAGACAGGACTCAAACTGGCTTTTGAGCCAAGCAGAACAAAGGTGAAACACTGTTTGTACCGCTTGCTAGATACATGTAATCTTGGCTAACCTTCAGTTTCCTCATCTGCAAAACAGAGAGGATTAAAGGATAAACTGTCCTCATGGTATATGTTAGAAACTGGACAGATACTGTTTTCTTCTGAAGAAAACACATGAAAACTATCAACACATTTCCACCTCTGTTTTGATAAAACCAGAAAATACTGAAATATTGACATAATCATAGGGCCATGAGGTCATTAAAATAGAATGCTCCATTCCTCAACTCACTGCAAATTTTGAGGGTTTGGAGAAATTGTTAAGAGGAATATAACTTATTTCTTCACCCAAGAAGGTTATATTTTCATCAGACATGACAGCTAAGTATCTCTTGAGGAACAATCAGAATTAAAATTGAATTGTATCTTTGTATGCTAGCACAAAATAAATTTATGAGTAACTTTCCAACATGTATGTCCTAGGCCAGTTTACATGCAAGAGCCACAGATGTTCTTTTTAAGATTAAGAATAATTTACTTTTTTTGTTTTTTTTTAAGATTAAAAAAATCCCTTTCAATGAGACTTCAAATTTATTAGGATGGCATAGTTAATCATCTCCTAAATCTTTAAGTCAATTGTAGTATACTTAAAAAAATTTTTTTCCTTATACCTTCTGTTTGCCTTCCAAGTTGCTCAAAGGTCTTCAACCATTTTGTGTTTCTAGTTATTTCTAGTTATTTGTGAGATTTTTAAAAGCATTCTATTACTCATGGTTTTCTTCTCTTTTTCTCTTTTTTTTTGGTTTCAGGAGTAAAATTCAGTGATTCATCATTTACATGTAACACTCAGGGCTCATCATAACAAGTGCCCTCCTTAATCCCCATCACGCATCTAGCCCATCCTCCCCCTAGCCCCCTCTATCAACCCTGAATTTGTTCTCTATCTTTAAGAGTCTCTTATGGTTTGTTTCTCTCTTTATTTTCACCCCCGCCAGTATGTTCATCTGTTTTGTTTCTTAAATTCCATATATACTCATGGTCTTCTAATCATAAATAGTAATTAAATAATTTGTGCAACTTTCCATGAATAACAAAGAATTTCTTTTATTTGACAAATATTTATTGAGCTTCTCTCTCTAAGCCCTATTCTAGAGCATTTGTTTGTGGGGCTTACATTCTAGCAGGCGAAGACCATGAGCAAGAGAAGAAAAAAATGAGCACGAGGTTAAGGGAGATGAGGAGTGCCAAGGATGGAGGATACAGTTGTGATTTTAAAAATAGGGTGTTGAGGGGCACCTGGGTGGCTCAGATGGTTAAGCGTCTGCCTTCGGCTCAGGTCATGATCCCAGGGTCCTGGGATCGAGTCCCGCATCAGCCTTCCTGCTCCTTGGGAGCCTGCTTCTCCCTCTGCTTCTCTCTCTCTCTATCTCTCATGAATAAATAAATAAAATCTTAAAAAAAAAAAAAATAGGGTGTTGAGGGTAGGCCTAATTAAGTTAAACATAATTTTACTGAATACTCTACACTTGATCTTTGAAATGTTATCTGGAATTGTAAAACAGGTTAGTATTATTCAACTGTGTTTTATTTGCCAATGATCAAATTTTAGACCATTATTTTTAGCTTTTACATTTGATTACATAATCCTATATACAACTACCTGGTGTAGATCTCTGTTAACTTATCCCTGATGCTAACTGTCATTCATATCAGAAAATCTTTCTTTTTCTTAAATTCTCAATTTTTATTCATCTCTTGTTCAGCTGGAGTAGGTGTTTTTTAGATTACATGTAAAAAACTTTTTACCATAATCTTATGTGTGTATGTGTGTGTTTCTGACTATTTAAGTCTTGTGTTACATTTAATTTTCCTGAAAATCTTATACACTAATTGTTTTTTGGCTGTGTTGTAATGAAGAACATATAATTTTGTTCTTTTGGAGGGAATATTTTTTTTCTTGCCAAATGGTAGGAGGATTATTTTTTCATCTTTGAGATTCAAAATATTTGTAAAATTCACCTGGGAGTAATCCTCTTTTCATTATTTTCTTTCCTACCAGTAATACAAAAATAATGGATAATGTGCCTTAATTATCAGGTTTACATCCTTTTTGTCCCAAGAATGTTTTCTTTTAGTATATCTTTGAGTATTTTCATTTTTTTTTATGTACTCTAGTTTTCTTATTGGGAAACATTATCTATACTCTGGATTTCTTGCCAGCTCTTCCCCCTCAGCTGTCTCCTCACACAACATTTTCACCCTTCCTTCTTTCTGTCTGCATTCAGTTCAGACTTGTCAAGTTTTCCCGTGATTTGTCCAATGTCTTGCAGTGCCACTTCTTTATGGTTTTTAATGACAATTTTAAGTCCTTTGGTGTCCCTTTCACTTCTTTGTGGTCTTTATTTTCTTCAGTTGCTACTATGTTCAAGTTAACTTAGTTTTCAGTTTATTTTCCATTTCATCCTGATTTTTTTCCCTGTGAAAAACTCTTCTATAGCAGTCATCTTTAATACATGTCAATGAAAACAAAGCAAAACAAACAAAAATTTTTCTCATATGTGCTTCTGCTTAGAGTAAAAAAATAACTTTCCAGGGTATTTACTTCCTCCACATAATGCGGGCTACAGAATTTCTTTCACCTGCCCCATATTATTTTTGCACAGTTTAACAGTGCTGTCTGAATGTAGAAAATTGCCTTTGTGTGACCCAAGGGTGGGACCCAGACGTAAGAAGCAAGCTAAGCAATGTTCCTCTGGTTCTTCAAGTTCTCAGAATCCTTGAAAGCCCCACTGCTCTCCCTTCCATTACAGATACATCAAGAATTCTAAATCCTATTGTTGTTCTTATGACCACACTGTATCCTATCACAGTCATATGCATGACCCTTTCATTCCACACATGTTCAGTTGGCCCATATTGACAGGTGGTTGCCCAGAAAAGTGGCAGTGTAGGCATGAGTATTTTTAAAAAGATACCACTGTGACATATATATGTCACAATGCATATGCATACACACATACACATATACATACACAATTTCCTCCTCTCTGAATCCTTTAGATACTAAATGAGCAACATTGCTATTATCTCCAATTTCTTTAATAATCTTTAATTTCCTTTTATTTTTAATCCCAAATATTTTAATTTGGAGTTAACCAGTTTTTTCCTATAAAGTCTATCTTATTTTCTATAGGATAAGCTTAAACAAATATTCATGCACAAAATTCTGATTAGTCCAACTAGTCTTTCTTCAGCCTCTTCACTGGTAATAAAACATTATATACCAAGCTTTCATATTTAAATAGACTAAATTACTCTGGCTTTCTCAGATGGAAGCACACACAGCAATGGGATAGGAGGCAGCTTCTCCCCAAGGCGAGGTGGGTAAGGATCCATATACCTTCCTATAACCTGCCAGGAAGGTGGTGCTCTTCTCTTTTGGTGGATGAAGTATGAAGAGGTGTCAACTGTACCCTTCAGTCCCCACCCATTAGCCTTGAGATTATAGAAAAATCTCTCAGGCTAGAAAGTGATCAACAATGATCTATGACTTTAATTATGTGTTTTTTAAACTCTATGTACCTGTTTCTGTCCCTTTGTAGTTATTTTAATATGAATTTGAGAGAATGCATATTAGGGATTCCTAAACTGTTACCTCTTGAACTTCAAAATTCTTTTCCCCCAGGAGCATTAACTATGCTTTCAAAACAAAACAAGATAGCATTTCATCTCAGGGATAATATGCTATCTTTCATAAAGTCTCACATTATTTACAATAAAAGGATCCTTCCAAAAACACTTTTGCAAGAACAGACAATGTACTAATGGTGATGTTTTGAAAATACAGAATCTAGGCTCTGCCACAAATTTGGCCTTAATATGCTATGATTCATCGAGTTTTGTTCTCCATAAAATATTCTAGAGAATATTGCCTGGCAGTAAAGGAGCTCTTCTGTGCAAAAGAGTGGCTGGCAATGGAAGAAAAGACTCACAGAGGACTCTACAGATCTGGGATGCACCTGCTCTCTGTGCCAGATTGCAACAAGCTCCCCAGCATGCACTGGGACCCCATGGCCTGCACCAGACTGCCATATTTAGGTAACAGAGTTCTCTCAAGACTTTAGAGGTTAAGACAAATTTACTATTTTAAAGAAACTAAGTTGTGAACTTAAATCTCCCAATATTTCTAGGCATTTCTAATGTATTTTTTGAGTTCTGCCCTTTTTAGATATCTAATCACAGAATCCTACTGTCTATCCTAATTGCCCAAGTTAGCATTAGGGTTTAATTTCATTTGTTCAAAAAGAAATTAAGGAGCACTTTTAACTGCTGCTTAAGATCTTATTTTGTAAGGGGATCTTATGAGAGCTTGTAACATTTTTTGGAATGTGCAGAGAAATGGCTAAGAAACCTCATATTATGTCAGATGAGTGGAATAAAAGAATAAAGTCCCCCTTCTTAGCCAACAAAGCAGATTTCTAAGCATGCAAAAATAAGCCACATGGTTGAAAATGCTGATCTCACAAAACAAAGCTGAATCTCTGCATGCTGTTTAATGAACTTCATTTGGAAGGAACTATGTTGTTAGCCCTAACAGCTGGTTTAATTTCAATGACACAATCCTTTCTTATTTGAATGCAAAGAATGTTTTCCAGTTGTATACTGAAAAACTAAAAGAGAACTCGCATTTCTTAGCACTCTCTCACGGAATATGTGAGGTATCTGGATGCTCATTAAAAACAAATTTTTATCCTTTCCCCCTCAGATTATAAAAAGGAAAACTTAACAAGTAAGTAATTCTATTTGTGCCCTTGAACCCTTATGTGTATGTAATCGGATTCATGCATGCGTATTTACACTCATACTTCATGATGTCCAGAACAGAATGTACAGCCCCTCTCAAAGATTTTTTTGCTATGCTTACTGGTGTAAAACATGAAGGAAGATCATCAGAAACCTCAGCTTACAGCTCCCAATTAGGCCATGAAGAGCACCGTATTTACTGAATGATACAAATAATATCCCCTACCCCGAGGTTATAACTTGCTTGATCCTTTCTATGGCTACAAAATAAGCCAAACTGAAAATGTCACCTTTTGATTTTGCATTTTTGATTTTTATATCATCTAATTATTTACAGATGAAAACAAATATTTATTTCTTCATTGAGCCAATTCATGATCCTCATTTGTGACAACAGATCTTTCTTTTGGAAGATAGGTGTTTTTTTAAGACAGCTAATTACCAGTATAAAGTTTACAGGGTCAAATCAAAACAGTTTTAAAACTGGGTGCCTCAAAATCCCTAGGAAAGAATTCAAGAAGGTTGCTTGGAAAGAGATGTCCTAGACACAAAGTTGTATCCGATGATGCTTTAACCTACCAGAATGCAGAAATCTTCAGAATGAAATTAGAAAAGTTTTCATTTTAATTAACTTCCTCTGATTTGAGTGTTCTAAGGCTTAAATCGTAATCATTTCCTGTGATCTATCTTCGGGGCCTAATTGCCTCTGCACCTGGCTAAGAGCCAGGCCTTGATTTTACCAGCTTCCTTCAAGGACTAAGACTTAAAGTATTAAAAGAAAAAATGCTACTGGTCCCACTTGAATGGCTCAGTGTTAATAAACAAGAGCAGTATGGAAACCCTAAAAATCTATTATTCTGGAAGCCTTTCAAATTGTTATTTCCAAATTGAAGGAATGTAAAAGAAATGCTTCAATTCTTTGTTATATAAGCAGCTAAAGTTTAGTTTGATTGGACTTTTAACTGGTGACTGTGGTCTTTGTTATCCTTTGATTGTTTACTCATTCATCCATTCAGGCATTCATTCTACTCTGTGGAAGGTGCTGACCTTCAGTCCTAGACTAGACAGGAACACACACACACACAAAATCCATATTTTTGCCTCATATACTTATTCTAAAAAATTGTGAACAGCATAAATTAGCTACAGTAAGCCAATTTCCTACTCTTAAAAACCTAGTTTTATGAAATCTTTGGTACATGTAAGAAAATGAACAGCAAATGTCATCAACAGATCATTTCACTTGACCACGTAACGGGGAATGTCTGAAAGTGTGCTCCCTGGCGAAATGCAATTATTATCGAAGAAACTGACTTGAGCCTTTCCGGTAGGTTGATAGTTAAGCAAAGAAGGCATCCTGATTAGGTAGAGTATCCCATATTTTGTGGCATGTATAAAGCCCTCAAATATTTCTTGAAGAGTTACTTGACTTCTGAGTAAACTCTAAAGGATATCACCAGTTGACTTTGAAGGGTGATGGAAGATTTTTTTTTTTTTTTTTTTGCTTGAACACACAGAGTAGAATTTCAGTAGTTTTCATTTTTATAACTTTTTTTTTTTTGCTGAGGTGAAATATCTTTTTGAGCTTGCAATGTCTTTGTACTATTTACTTTGTCTCTTTAGCAGGCATGTCACTATTCCTGAATTCAATAGGGCTGTACACATTTTATGTTTTCCCTCAGATGGGTTTGTGGGTGACAGAGCCCAGGTATCCCAACAGATCTTCAGAGTAGCTTTCTCTCACCTGAATAGTTGAAAGCTATATTAGCTGGATACATTCTTGAGTGACATTCCTCTTCTCTCAGTAATCTACAGATGTGATTTCACTCCTTTCTAGCTTCTAGTTTTGAAAATGACTGGTCATCTGGTATGAGTCTGGTTACTTTTTCCTATAAGCAATTTGCTGCTTCTGTTTAAAAAGAAACTTTGAGATTTTTCTCTTTATCCCTGTTATCTGCATGGTGGAAATCCTATATAATGGTGTGTTACTGAACATCTCTTTCCAACTCTGGAGAGTCCAGTATTCAGGACTTTGTCCTGGGAGCGTGAAATCAGCAAGGGAAGTCAGGCTGCAGGCAGGCAAATGATCTTTCTGAAGCAAAAAGCTGATCATGCTACTCCACCAACGCTAATCCCACTGATGATTCTCTCCATTTACTGCAGGGCAAAGTCCACATTATCTACCTTGGCATGCAAGGCCTTTTATGACCCAGACCCAGTATCTGCAGCCCTACCTATACACAGTCCCCCAGGCAACAAGGAAACTTTCAGGTGCACCTTTAGGAAAGCACCACAACTGCTTGGTTGGGACCCTGAGATATGCTATTCCTTCTTCGTGGAATACTACCTCCCTCCCCGCCCCCTCGCCTCCTGCTCCACCCACACACATACACCTTCAACTGGTTATTCCCTATTCAACCTTTACACTCAACTTAAAGTTATTCATTTTAGAAAACCTACCTAGTATGCCTAGACCTGGAGTTGAGTTGCCCTGGATGTTCACAAGCTTATCAGTCTTATAACACTTCCTACATTCTATTATAATTATCGATTTACTAGTTGTTTCCCAGCTAAATACTTGAACACAAAGACTTGTCATGTCCACCACAGTATTCTTGATACCCAACATCAATGTTAACTTAGTGAATACATTAATGTATGGACGAATAAGTGAATAAAAATTCCCCTGATGTTCAAAGGGAAAGGGTAGAGATAAAATTGATGAGAGAAAAAAAGACAAAAAGAAGAAGATCCAGGTTGGTAATTTGGATCCAAAGAGATAATCGATATCACTCTAGGGAAGGCCACGGCAAATAGATCAGAGGCAATAAACAAGGAATAACAAAACTATCCAGAAAGGAAGATAGAATTAAATCCACAAAGCAAAATTATTATTCAAACAATGCCAATTTTTGACTTTAAAAATAAATCTTACTAAGTCATCATGGATTATTCTCTTAATATGTCTGATATATTTTTTTAAAGATTTATTTATTTATTTTGGTGGGGGGAAGAGGGAAAAGGAGAGAGAGAATCCCAAGCAGACCTCCTGCTGAGCGTGGCGCCCGATGCGGGGCTTGATCTCACGACCCCAAGATCACCACCTGAGCCGAAATCAAGTCAGACACTTAACCCACTGAGCCACCCAGGTGCCCCATGTCTGATATTTTTGACAAAAAATTATCCTTATATTTACTAATGAGATTACACTACCAATTTTACAAGTTACATTACATTCCCTCACGTGTTAAATATGGTTTGAACTGCCCTATAAAATCCAGGCACAAAAATAGTCACCACTTCCTGTCTTTCAATGCTTGCTCCTACTTTATTATTATCAGGAAGTTTAGCTTTGCAATTTAAGCCCCCCTCCCCACTCATCTTGGATTGATTATTAAAAAAAAAAACCAAAAACCTTCAGATGACTCAGTCCAAAGAAAGTCAGTTCAGCTTTCAAGCCAATCATAAAGGAACCTAGGAAGTCAAAGTCCACCATTGCTATGATACCTGATAAGAAATACTGTCATTGCTCCTGCAAGAATGCACTGCTGAGCCATTCTTCCAGTTCCAGTGCCTGAGCTGATGGTCTTCCTGCCACAGCAGTGACCAAGCTTGGTCTCCACGAGCTCTAAAACCATTTGCTAGCCATTGGTGCTGAGGCCATAGAAACTGTGTCCACTCCTACATTAAAAAGTCATCCATGGGCACCCCCTGAAATCTCTGCCCACTTGTCATCACTTTTATAAGTGTCCTATTTCAAATGGCATTAGACATCTACTGCAATAAAAGTTTTCTTTTGACTTTGTGATGTGCTGTATTAATATATTTCCTTATATCAAACACATAATTCTTTTACTATATTGCAGCCAATTGCTAACATCTCATTTAGGATTTTTTAAATCTATGTTCCTTAATCTCTGTATGCACTTTTCTTTTATGCTAACATTGCCAGGTTGTGACGTTAGTATTATAATAACTTTCTACAATAATTTGATAGATTTTTCTCGTATTGGAACATTTTATAAAATCTGGAAATTTTATCTCTTCCAAGGCCAAAAGAATGTATCCATAATTCTACAATGACTTTTAAATTTCCTGGTTATGACTACCTTCAGATTTTCTGATTTTTCAAATTTGGTAAATGGTCCTAACATTTTTCTAAAGATTTAAAAAATTGTAACTGCATAATTACATATTATTGCATTTTTATTTCAATCTACTGTCATAACTCCTTTACCATTCCTAATTTTGTATGTTTGTGCCTTTCTTGTCTTTTAAAAATTAAAATTCCACTGATTAGACTACCTTATAAATGTTAAGACCAACTATTGACCTATTTTTAAATTCTAGCATTTGTGGTATGTGTATTCTAACTTATTAATTTCTGCTTGTACATGGTTGTTACTTTATCAGCTATTTTTCTCTGTTTTCTGTAGTTTTTGTGTTTCTTTTCCAAAGTCTTGAGTTAAATGTCTAGCTCATTCACTTTCATCCTTTTTATCTAATCGAGAGAGATAACTCTATGAGTTTACCACCGAGCACGGCTTTGGCCAAAGCTCAGATACTCTATCAGGAAGTTGTTTTCTAATCTGTCTCTATGGCTACTTTTCACTCTTTAAGTGAAAAGTTATTGAATTTTTTTTTAGATGTCCTATCGGATTTTACTTATTGTTAATTGCATTTTAGTCAGAATAAATCTGCATAATTTCTGCTTTTGAAATTTGAGATTTGTGTGGCCTGACAAAAGATCATGTCTGTCAGTATTCCGCAAATATTTGAAAACAGGGTTTATTCTCTCCATGTAGGGTACAAAGTACACTGTTTGCTATTAGAACATTCTTGTCAATTATATTATTAAGATACTCTGTATCCATGTTTTTGTCTTTACTCAAGTCAATTAAAAGAATATAAAATATAAATTAATAAGTTTGTTTTAATAGATACACAGAGGACTTTGCACTCTACAGAGTGATACGAACATGGCATCTTTTGGTTTCCAGGGTAATGCAGATTTTGCCTTGTTTTCATATTGCACTGACCTTTTTAATAGGAGTTTGACAGGAGCTCAATTTTTGGATGAACTAACTTCTCATTTGTGTCCTTATATTTCCACTCTTCATCATCTTCTATTATTTTTGTTTTCTTTGTAAATCAACAGTAAATGTGTATAAAAGCTCAGCTTTTGACGATCCTGACGTCAAATACAATTTCATGAAATTATTTCATTTAATAACTTACTTAGGTCCACAATCGTCAGGTCATAAACAACATGATGCAGTGTAAAGAGCACCAGCCCAGGATCTGCATTTGTCTTGGAAGAAATAGTTCCTTTCCCTGGGTCTCGTCTTTAAAATTCTGTGATTCTGTAAATTGGATTGACTTACAACTGGATCTCTAGATTCTTACACTTGGACTTTATAGATATATAACCAGGGAGAACCTAATCCATGAAACCATATTCTTAAAATTAAATTTAGTTTACAAAATTTATTTGACTTCAGTGAAGACTGCTTGAATGCAAAGATTGCTTCTTAAACGTTTAAGAATGAACGAAAAGAATTTTGTTTACTTACAGCATTCCCACCCATGACATCCTCAAAGCCAAGCGTGGACATTCCAGACTTGCCTTCCTCTTCCTCTTCCTCCTTCTCTGTCTCACCTACATACTCCATGACTGTAATAATCTCCATCATGTCCAGCTTTGCCATATTTGTGCTTCTTACGGTAACTACTCTTTATTGCTGCCGAAGACGAAAACAATGGAAAAATAAGAAAAGGTGAGATTCTAATTTAAGCTAACCACATGTAGTAATATTTTAAAACTTACAAATTTAATATTGGAATTGGGGACAGGAGGAGGGATATATGTAACACTGCCAGTCTCTTTATGACATCCATTGCCTTGCTTTAAGATGAAACACCCCACCATGATCTTTAAAAATATCAGTAACTTTTTGCATAGGATCATGTTCTAAGGTTAATTTTTCACAGCAGATAGGATCTAAACAATAATTTGGAAGAATATGGCTATCCCTGCTCCCCATCTGCCCCCAGCCCCAGCCCCATTGCCATGTCAGATTGGATAGTGACAAAATTCCTAAGAAAAGGTACCTTTTGACTCCCAGACCCAAGAAAATATTTCTTGCTCTAAATCTAAAGGATCTTCAGCTGCCTTAGTATAATTTGTTTTGTTTCCTCCTAACATCGTATCTCTTTAAAACCCAAGCCCGAATACAAAGATCTCACCTGATCCTGAGCTTATCATTGGTCTTCCCTGTCTTCCCTACAGAGAATCTGCGGCAGTAACCCTCACTACTCTTCCTTCTGAGCTCTTGCTAGACAGACTTCATCCCAACCCCATGTACCAGAGGATGCCACTCCTTCTCAATCCCAAATTGCTCAGCCTGGAGTACCCAAGGAATAACATTGAATATGTGAGAGATATTGGAGAGGGAGCATTTGGAAGGGTCTTTCAAGCAAGGTAAAGTTACCCATGTGAAAAATCTTTCCATGGAAGTATGTTGTGTCTGAAAAGTTACCAGACCACCACTACCTTGATGCCTGGGCTGTATGTGTGATAATTATTATCAAATAATTTTTCACATCATTAACCTCATTTTACTGAGGACTGTACCTTGAATCTTAATAATTTTTCCTCTCTGCTGAAAAATAGGGCTGGGTAGAAGGATAGAATCTTCATTTACGTAGTGTTCAAATTATGAGCAATTAGCAAATTATATTTCCTTTTCAGAAAATAATTTTATTGTACATTTAATCATAATTTCTTGTATTGTTTTTAGTAAATAATTGTAAAATTTATTTCTCTTCCATTTTCTTTTGCTGTATTCTCCACTTCGTTTAAAATTTACTTTGAACTAGTATTTCCATTTAAGAATTCAGAGCCTGACATGTGTAGATATTAAATAGATGTCCATGGAATGGCAAAGCCAAAAAGGGGAAAAACAATGCAAAAATGACAGAAAACAATGGGCTCAAGGAAAGAGTATGTATAAGGGCCAACGCTAGCCCATTTATTGCTTCTGTGTGAATTGGAAGGAAATACCCTTTCTGCATGAATGTGGCTCACAGACACACAGCTGGGCCAGAGAATGTGGACTTGGTTTTAATCACCAACTGCCATTTTGTCCTGGTGTTGGGCAGGACATAACCTTACTGCCACTCATAGTGGCCCTGCTATGCAGGTTACATGATTAATGAAAATCTCACACAAATACTTATGGGGAACCAAATATATGCAAGGCACCATTTTAGCTTCGGAAGGATATAAAGATGAGTAAGCTATGGTCCCTGCCTTCCAGGAATTTAGATTCTGGCCAGGGATCAAAGGTTTAGGGCGGTAATGACAATCTCATTGGATCTGTGTACTTTAGAATTCCTGACGTTTACAGATAATGCATTTTTCAAACAACCTGTGTTGAAAAGAGTCCCAGTGATTTTTATTAATTGGCGTCCAGAAGTTTTAAGTACAGTCTACTACTGCCATCTTTCTTTGATTCTGTGGCTCTAGGAAAGGTTGCAAAAGTGGAGGGAATATATATGAATGTGGGTAGATGAATGTGGATACGTATCATGTTCCTGATCGTTGATTTCTTCCTAAATAAATGTATCTCTCAGGGCTCCAGGCTTACTTCCATATGAACCTTTCACAATGGTGGCAGTGAAGATGCTCAAAGAAGAAGCCTCAGCAGATATGCAAGCAGACTTTCAGAGGGAGGCAGCCCTCATGGCAGAGTTTGATAACCCTAACATTGTGAAACTCTTAGGTATGAAAATAGAAATGAAGAAATGTATTGCATGTATTGCAATTATTTACATTTATTGCAAAACGGAGGCTTCCCAAGTTTTCCTTCTTCATCCTGCACTTGTGCCTTTTTCTTTACTTCTTCATCAGAAAGACATCTCTGTTCCTTCCCATATAATATTTTCTGCACCAGGGAGCAGAACATTGTATTAAATCACCTCAGTTCAAAAAACTGGTTTTTTTTTAATTGCTCAGAAAGATATGTTGTCATTTCTTTAATTTTCTCTCTAGAACCTACAAATACACTGATTGCTAAATCCCTGGAATTAAAAACCAGCCCCAAAATAAAAAAGCTAAGATAATGGTATTCATTATTTCTCTTCCTTTTTGAACAGACTTCTAATTTTTGCCTGAAAAAAGAATCCTAGATCTCATAATCTATTTTTACAGTGATGTGAAGTTGTGCCCAAATGATCTAATATTTCAAGGTGTCCTATTTCCCTCTCACATACAGCAAGAATTTAAGATTTGCAAATGTCCTCCTGGCACTAAATGTGAGACTCTATTTATATGAACATTTTTTTTTCTTTCTAGAACCAACATTGTACCTATATTTTGAAATGTTTCACTGAGTACCTCACCTAAGATTTTGGATTGTTTTTGCCATCCTTTCCAAATTTCATACAACATCTTCCTTATCATCCTTCTCCACAGAAGGAGCAGAAACACAGAACATTACATGCTCAAAGCAAGCATCCATTCCTAAATTCACTCACCAAACACGTACCAAGCAAGCACTTGCTGTACCAGACACCTCGTAGGCGTGTGGGATTTAAAAAAAGAGTAAGACATATTTCTGCTTTCGAAGTGCTAACATGTTGGAGGAGAAACCTCAGACAAATAGGTGATTGTCACGGGATGGCAGGTCCTAGGCCGACAGAAGGAACATCTGATGGGTAGTGGGGGGAGCCCAGGCATTCTAGCGGGAGTGACAGATAAGCCGAATCTTAAAAGGAAAATGGGAGATGTTGACACACACAAATGGGGTCAGGGTTGGACTGTGATGCTGTCCACAGAAAGCCAGGGCCCCCTGTTTTCTGGTCTTGGTCCTTGGCTTGTTAGGCACGGTAGACACCCCGCCTAACAAGGCCCGTGATGTCGGTTGCAGGCGTGTGTGCAGTCGGGAAACCCATGTGCCTGCTCTTCGAATACATGGCCTATGGCGACCTCAACGAGTTCCTCCGCAGCATGGCCCCGCACAGCGGGTGCAGCCTCAGTCACGGCGACCTGTCCGGGAGGGCCCAGGCGTCCAGCCCTGCCCCGCCGCCCCTCTCCTGCGCCGAGCAGCTCTGCATCGCCAGGCAGGTGGCCGCCGGCATGGCTTACCTCTCGGAGCGCAAGTTTGTGCACCGGGATCTGGCCACCCGGAACTGCCTGGTGGGCGAGAACATGGTGGTGAAAATCGCCGACTTCGGCCTCTCCAGGAACATCTACTCGGCGGACTACTACAAAGCCAACGAAAACGACGCCATCCCCATCCGCTGGATGCCCCCCGAGTCCATTTTCTACAACCGCTACACCACCGAGTCGGACGTGTGGGCCTACGGCGTGGTGCTGTGGGAGATCTTCTCGTACGGCCTGCAGCCCTACTACGGCATGGCCCACGAGGAGGTCATCTACTACGTGCGCGACGGCCACATCCTCGCCTGCCCCGAGGACTGCCCCCTGGAGTTGTACAACCTGATGCGCCTCTGCTGGAGCAAGCTGCCCGCCGACAGGCCCAGCTTCGCCAGCATTCACCGCATCCTGCAACGGATGTGCAAGAGGGCGGAGGGGACGCTGAGCGTCTGAGGGCGCAGGGATGCCCAGGGAAACGCCGCGGTCCCCTCTCGGCCTCTCAGAGGCCCCCGCCCCGGGCCCCAGACCCGGAGGAGGGCTGGCGGACGCCAGGAGCATGCGCGGTCTGTGTCTCGGCCAGAACCGAGCCTGCGCAGAACTCACGCGGGAGCCCCACCCATCCGAAGTCCAGCATTGCAAAGGCAGCCTAAGCTTCGTGTACGGAAGAAGATGGCATCCTCTTCGGTCCCTGAATTAGCTGGCGGCAGAGTCAGACTGTGCTGCATTAAATTTTAATACGAAATGTGATACAGAGCTTCATTTTTAATAGAGTTAATTCCTGTCCATTATGAAAGTATCTTCCTGGGAGACATTCAGGTCAAGTACAGAACGCTAAGAAGGAAAAACTATTCATTGTCTCCCCACCTAAAGATGGGTGTTGGTGTTTGTTTGTTTTTCTTATTGAATTTATTTCTCGCATTTATGCCTAATTTTATATTTGTAATCTACAGAGTTGTGGTTATACTTTATTGAGAGAGGGCTTCTAAGGAATAAAGTGACAAATTAGTAAGGCTGTATTCTGATTGTGATTTTTAGTTTCCTTTTCTGTCTCTGCTGCTTCTCCTGTGGAAGTTTTCCCTTTGTGTGCCCTTGTCATAAATTTCATCTGCTTATTTTATTCCTACAGTTTTTCTGAAAAAAACTTTGTCTCATTAATTTACCTTTTTCTTTGAAATTTTTATTGGTATCTTTTCCTTTGCTTTAATTTTATTTCTTTCACTTTCCAGGACTTTGTCTTTTTTTGGTTATCTATTTTTTTTCTTTTTACCTCATATATACAATGAATACCCTGACAGAGTAGCAACTTTTAAAGTAACACTGTAGGATGTATGTAACTTTTGCAAAGTAATACCGTTTTCTTCTGTACTGGCTTCTGAAGCTATGCATTTCAAATTTGTCATCCATTAATTTATTGCCACAGACTATTAAATCCCTTAAACCATAGTTTACGAGATGTCACGAGATGGTCTTGTGGCTCTGAGTTATTTAAAAGTTGATGTTTTTGTGCATTCTGACATTTTTTCTTGCTAGAAACCAATACCATAGGCAGTAGAACTAATATAGTGTTATTTATCAAATTTTTGCAGGACTACTAACCCAATCTTGTTACATTTTGATTCTGGAAACCAACCAACCAACCAACCAACCAACCAACCTCCAGAACTCAGATCCCTGGTGCACAGATTATTCAGAGGACCTGCCACATGATACATCTTTTTCTAAGGTCAATATGAATAATATGAATTTTTTTTCTGAAATGGTATGAACCCAAATTCTCCTGAAAAAACAAACGGGGAAGAGAAAATAGCAATCTACTGTAGACCAACTTATTTTAATTCAAACTAATTGGTAGTTAGGACATGGAGAAATGGTCTGAATTCTTAA
>NC_058415.1:71486299-71583050 GCF_002201575.2 Neomonachus schauinslandi
CCTGAAATCTCCAAATCTGCCTCTATGCAACAACTTGTCCTCTTTACATGCCATTTCTTGTTCATAGTCCCTCTGGGCAACCAAGACAAAAACATAGAAATTACCCTGGACTTTGCCCTCTTCTTCACCCCTGACATTCTATCAGTTTTACTTTCTAAAACCCTCCTGCTCATGTCCCTTGCCTTTCGATCCAACTGCCCATTACTCAGACTCTATCACAACCTTCCTTCCATTTCAGTCCCAAGCAGATTCCATGGCTATGACAACAGGAGGACATGCTTATTCAGAGTTCCAATTCATCATAGAGAAGTCATAATTCAGGATTGAGACGCAGAGGGGTGCTTTGGATCAAAGTCAGGATTGTAAGTCCAAAATTAAGACAGTCATCCAAAGGGCTAGTTGAAGAATAAGGTTGTAGCCTGTGCCCAAAACAAAAGGCCAAGAGGCCAATAAAGCAGAAAAGCTGGAGAGGGCCAGCATCCCGTGTGGATCTTTCGTGTAGTTATCCATGGCATCCTTGACCTGGTTCAGACATGCGTGTCATATATGCTCTGCAAACTTCTAAGATGTTTTCAGGTTTCTTCAGCTGAGAAAGTTTTATTATAAAAGAAAGACATGGAAATCAAGCCAACCAGAAAAGCCAGCCCACAGAAAATCAGGGTCAGGACAGGTACTCAGTACCCAGCGTGTGGCTTGTGATGCCGGAGTCATGTTGCCCCTCAAACCAGGTGTCCATAGCCTGGTTCTATCATCTGCCACTTTGAGCTCTTTTCTGTTTCCCTCCTACTGATGAATCACTGCCCTTACTTTCCTGTCTCTTCCTCATGGCTTCTACAGCCTCATGGATTCCCTGTCTGTGTGTTTTTAGGCTCTGATAGTCAAGATCCCAAAGCAAACAAATCATAAAGATATCAGGAAGTACAGTGAGTGAACGAGTAAGCAAGTAAATATGATGGAAACCATTCAATTTTATTAAATACTTAAAGTAACTGAAAACTAAAATAAGCAGAAATCCCCTTATAATAATGGTAGTCATAAAAATAATACTCTCAGCTAGCATTTACTGAATGCTTACCATATACATTCTAAGGCCTCTAAATATAGTATCTTTAATTGTACACTATCCCTGCGATGTCAGTACTACTGTTTGCCCATTTTTAGGTGAGGAAACAGGCAAAGAGAGATTGCATAACTGACCCAAGCACACAAAGCAACAGAGCCTAGTGTATGACTAAAAGAGGCTGAGCTCTCAATCACCATACTGTGGTGTTGCCAATGATTGTAGAGGGAACAACTGAATCTTGATGACTCTATGGAGGTGATTTGTAATTTGCATGGAGTTTCAAAGCACACACTATACCCCTTATACTATTAATTTCCTCTCCAAGTCTTGAATAGCAAAAAAAGTATATTTTGGCATTGTTGATTTAATCAAAAGATCAAATAAATGGCAGATTTGTTGTTGTTGTTGTTAGTTCTAAGTACATTTTCAAGTCATGTAAGGTTATTTGCTCTGTGCTCATGTTAAGGTTCTGTATCTCAGGAACACAGACCCATTACATACCAGTACTGTTTTCTTTGTTAAATGTAGATCTTTCCCATTGTAAAATCACTGTATAAATTCATAAGGAGAGACAAGAGAGAGACAGAGCATCATTGTTACCAAGTGTTGGAACAAGCACCAACAAGCCATCTTAAGTGGTTGAGTATCAGATGTGACAAGAGCACCAGGGTGTTGCAGGTGGCACCAAAAAAACACATTCCCTGGTTTGTAAAGAAGCAGAAAAAGAACACTTCTTTCCATTTTGCCATATGTTATAAACTGTTACATGTCATTAACCTTTCTTCTAAAAGTCCAATTTAATTTCTGAATAATATTCCAATTTATGGATATACCATAATTTAGTTAATTTATTTTTGAACATTTGAGTCTTTTCTAATGTTCACTATTACAAACAATATTGTAATGGTCATCCTTATTTGCACATGTCCATAATTATCTCTTTATGGAAACTCTGAGAAAGGGAATGTCTGGGCCAAATGGCATGTACAACATTAAGGCTTTTGTTATGTATTATCATATTCTCTAGAAATATTGTTCCCATCTGCATTGTACAAATGATCTCATAGCCCTAAACATTTGCTGTCACAGAGAATTCTCTACTTTTTAGAAGACTTGTCTGTTGGTGATAGAAAAAGATTATCTCATTTTGATTTTATTTTTTAAATTACTAGTGGGGTTGAATTTTTCTTGTTCCTAGGTCATTTATGGTTTTTATTTTGAGAATCATCTAGAGCCCATTTTTCTGCGGTGTTGTTCATTTTTCTAATTGACTTGCAAGAGTCATTTTATGAAAAGAGTATTAATCCTTTGTCATAGTTTAAACAAAAGGGAAAAACTATACACACTTTTACCTTAAAATAATATTTACTTTATTGCAAAGCAATACTTGTTTATTTTTTGAAAAGAAAAAATAATATACAATAATATACAATGTACAATAGAGAAAATGAAAGAATACCAACCAGTGGTAACTAACATTAACATCATGATATTGTTCCAGCTTTTTTCAGATAGATGCAGAAGTAGTAGGTAAATAGATAAATGATAGCTTGAGAGCTAGCTAGATAGATATAGAGAATCATTTTAAATGAAAACAAGATCATACTATTATTTTAAGCTTTGTTTTTTCACTGAATATATCATAAACATCTTCCATATCAACAAGTATTCATGTGCAACATCACTTTTGGTGGTTGAATAATATTCTATCATATGGACCTACAATATTTAACTATTATTTCATTGTTGGACATTTATTTTTATTTTTCATTATAAATACAATATTCTATTAATCTTTTCACTAAATTTTGTGAATATTTATCTCAAGTGATTTCTTTAGATATAACTTCTAGAAATGTAATTTCTAGATCAAAGGATATAATATACTTTTAATGCTTTTTAAAATATTGACAAGTTATCTTCCAGAATTATTTTATCAACAAAAACATCTTTCAACTAGATAAGAATGTGAGGCTGTTTCTTTCAAATTCTCCAGTATTGAGCATTTCAATAGTTGCAAATATAATAGCTTAAAATTTTTATTTTGTAGCTTATGCTTACATTTCTTTAAATGAAATATGGTTGAATATTTTTTTAATGTTTTAGGGATAATTGATTTACTCTGATTTGCCTCCTACTATTATTTTTCTAGTGGGTGTATCTTTTTCTTGTTGCTTTGGAAAAGCACTTTATATATTAAGGAGTTAAATTTTGTCATACGTGATTCAACCACTTTTATCACATCGAAAATGTGTATTTCTATTTGTCTTTTACTGTAAGAATTTATTAATCAGGAAAGAATGTTGAATTTTCAATCTATTGAGATGACTGTGGCTTTTTCCTTCATTAATCCATTAATAAGTAGAAATGTATGAATTGATTTCCAAATGTTGAAATATCTTTATGTTCTGGGAATAAACTCTCTTTGGATGTGTCACATCAATCTTTTAATTTACTACCAAACCTATTTTGTTAACATTTATTTGCATCAGCATTTAGAAGCTCATAAAATTAAAAGTTTATCATTTTCTTCTTTGTTAGAATTTGGTTATCAGTATTACGATAGTTTCAAAAACTTAGAGGAGTTTCTTCCTCTATGATCCTGGTGAGTTTATTTTAAAATAATGGTTCCTTATTAATAATAGCACTACACACACCTATTTTTTTAAACACTAAGAAGGGTACAAATAAAAAATAAAAGATCCCCTCTTCTGATTCATCTCTAGTCCTAGCCTAAGTGCAAACCACTTTGCCCATTTCTGGTTTCAGCTCTTCTGGTGATTATCACTGCAACTCTAATAAATACACTTACTTCCTAACAAATATTCTTTCTGAATCGATCAGTTAGAAAAGGTATGTAATATCTCCCTTCATAAAAGATGGGCAATTCAGAACACTTTTACTCAAACTCCTCTCAAGTTTCTGAGATATGTTAGTTAACTATCAGTTATAATGTCTATCATTATACTTTAAAAGATACACTTAAAGATCCACCACTGCTTCTATGGAAGATACAGTTAGAGCTCCCACACTTCTACTACTTTTTCCCTCCCCCTTGCACGTTGTCAGCTGTACACCTGTTTCTATGCAGTCAGGGTCTATAATATTTCCATTTGGTTCTGCAACAAATTAAGATTTGAGTGTTGACAACAGGTTGATTCTAATCCTGAAAAAAAGAAAGATCTACAATAACGTGATGATGTAAATAAGTATTGCCAAAGTGATAATGATATTCAATTATTTCAATTTTATAATGTATTTTAATATCCATTCATTCTTCTCATTTCCTCTATTTTATGGATAAAATATCATTTAAAATGTCAGAGTTTTTATGTGTTTTTTTTTTTTTTAAGATTTTATTTATTTATTTGACAGAGAGAGACACAGCAAGAGAGGGAACACAAGCAGGGGGAGTGGGAGAGGGAGAAGCCGGCCTCCCGTGGAGCAGGGAGCCCGATGTGGGGCTCGATCCCAGGACCCTGGGATCATGACCTGAGCCGAAGGCAGACGCTTAACGACTGAGTCACCCAGGCGCCCCTCTTCTGTTCTTTACATTACTTTTTTCTTCCTTTCTTCTGCCTCTCCTCTCTCATGGTTTTGTTTTCCACAAATGTCTTGTGATCATTGATTTAATACACATAATTACAAATGAAGAGCTGTTTTGATTCATATTGGTAACAAGAGCGGGCTTCCTCTGCGGATTTGTTGGTCTGTTCATGCAGCAGGTCTCTTTTTAATGGAATGGCTACCTGTGGGCTCTGAGTATGTGGTTCGTGGGGAGGGCGTAGGCAGGCTGAGTTAGAGCTCCCACAGTTGCCAAAGTGATGAAAAGCCTCTACGCTGAGGATAGAATACTTCAGTATATTTCACTTCTGGAGAAAGCTGTTTTTCCTTCACCTCTTTAATCCCCTGTGAGAGTCTAAGATTCTTTCCATATTCTACTCTGTCTCTCTACCTAGATTCAATACTCCAACCAAGGGCCTCTTCCAGGCAAATCTTCCAGCCTATTCAAAGAGCATTTCATAGGGCTCCCGCTGCTGGTGAAGCCTCTCGGTCCCCCTGTTCTGTGCAAACCTCTCGCTCACCACCCTGATTGACAACCCACAGCCCATCCCTGCCCTCTGGAAGTGCTGACTCAGAGCCTGGAGTCTTTACTCTGGTGAAATCACTTCCCACCTCCCCTGACAGCTGGCTCAAGCGTCCTGCAGGGTGCGCTTTACTGTTTCCTGTGCGTTATTTATGAATAAGAATATTAGATACCTTCCTGCCTTCCAAACTTTGTCAAAGTGATGGCACTTAGATTGGTGTCAGCATGTATGCAGATGTATTCTTATTCACATACACGGACTGTTGCATCAGCGAAATCTTGGGATGAAAGGAAAGGGTTCAGGTCTACCATTTTGATCAAGAAGGCTTTCTGGAATCATTTTAAATAGCTCAGAAATAACCTGCTCCTCCTTAATCTTCTTTGTTGGATTTTTCTTTCCACCCTCTTCTCCTAGCCTCCGAATATTAGAACATGCCCCAGCCCAATCCTTGGGCAGCATCTCTCTCTTATCTATACTCTCCCCTAGTGATCTCATCCAGCCATCTCATGCAAGGCTATAAATACCACAATATGCTGAAATTTTTATCTTTAGCTCCATCCTCTCTCCCCAGCTTCATACTCACATTTCTAGTAACCTGTTATAAATGAGCTTTAAATCCTCCTCCCTGTCCTCTCTGCTCTATTTCTGGACCTGATCTAGAAGCAAAGCTGAAAACCTCTACACAGCTTGATACTGTCTTTTGTGTCAGGGAAGAGTCTCAGAGCCCCTCCAGAATGAGTGCATGCTTAGTGTCCCAGTGCTGTGGACTTAGATACTCATTCTCAAGAGGGCAGATCTGGCCTGGTTCAATAATGTCCAATATCCTCACCCGTTCCCCTTACAGCTGGCAGAAATTCACCAGTTTCTTGCCTGTACCTGTTACCCATTCCTGATTTGCAACACTGGTGTGCATGTTTCCTTTTTAATGTGGTCTATGTGTCACTCTATGGGGATTCAGGAGGCGAGCACCTGATGCTATACTCAACTCCCCTCTTTAGCCACAGTCTGCCTTCCTGGGGGGGAGGGTTTGCCGGTCCTTGTGCTTTCACATCTTTACAGCAAATGTATTTCAGGTCACTATTCTTTTATTTGTTTCAGATTTATTTAAGTAGCACTGTCGCCAAGATGCATGCATTTATGAACCTTACTTTTGGTACAGATCACCGTAGAAACAAGTAGTGTTCAGTATATTATTTCAGCATATTATGTAATTATATGCAGAAAAATATATGTGTCTAGATGTTTGCCTTGCCTTCTAAAAGATCATCTGAGTATAAAGCAAAATAAAGATGAAGGAAAATAATTACATGACTTCTAAACCTTTACATTCTTCCTTAGTGAGTCCCTCGTCATTAAAAACTTCTGAGAGATTCACAAAGGCCAAGTTTTTCTTATAAGCTTTGTCATCATACCTGTAATTACACAAGTCGCCATCATTACTCTTCTCTCAAACCACAGCCTCTGGAAAGGATACGCCATGTTTAGAATTGTGCCCCAAAGAAGAGAAACCACCTGCACTGTCTAAGGTTATGTCAGAGATGTTAACCACAAAAAAACCCGGACTTAGATACACGCTACCGTTTGCTGGGTGTGCTCTTAACTATTTAGAGCTGTGATTAAAATTAGAAGCGTTGGCGTGACACTACTTTCTGACTTTCTTTTTTAGCAATGTTAGCACCATGGTGGTTGGTATGATGCCTCTTATTTCAGCTGATGCTTTACACAAGTATGGACCAAATATACAATTTAAGGTCAACTCCATTTTTCCTTCCTGGTTTTTTTTTTTAATTATTTGGATGTGTTACATTTAAGGATCTTAAAAGAGTCCATTAAGTGTCATGTGTTCATTCATTTTATCTTTGTTCATTTAAGTCACCTTCCCAGGAGACTCTGAAGATCATCCGGTCCCATATCATTCTGTTCAGGTCGCTTTGTTTATGGCAGCCTAAAAAAAGAATCACCCTGATTTCAGTCTATTCCCCAAAGCCTCTCAGAAGGGATAGGCAATGAGGAATAAAACCACTGAAGAAGCAAGAAAGACCTACAGAGGAGTGACATTGAGAGAGCAAAGAACCATGAGTAAACTCAGTTTCTAAGAAGGCAAAGAAGACCAGGAAATGCCTGAGAAGTCACAATTTTTAAGATAATTTTTAATAATAAGCCTCTAATATTTTAAGGAAAACATATTTATCTCAGTTTCTATGGCTGACAAACCCAGTTTCCAGTGATCAGTTTTACAAAAAGCTTCATGAAAACATAATTTTAATATTAAAATACTTAAGACAGTTTTGGAAGGAAATATGCATCTACTCATCCAATGTTAGAGAAATTTGGAGAAAATTCAGTTTTTCTTATGAAAGACCTTTTAGACCTTTATGTGAATTTATCTGGCACTTGCCCAGAATTTATCATTCCTAGGTAAATCATTGCATCTACAACACAATCCAAGGCACCACAGCTCTAAAGGAAGAATCATTAATCCTCTGACGTGAATTTTTTACACTTAGATGCTGCACTTTAAAAATCTACACTTATAGGGGCACCTGGGTGGCAGGTTGGTTAAGCGACCAGCTCTTGGTTTTGGCTCAGGTCCTGATCTCAGGGTCATGAGATCAAGCTTGGCATCGGGCTCCACTGCTCTCCCCTCTTGCTCATGCTCTCTCAATCTCTCTAAAATAAATAAATCCTTTAAAAAAATCTACCCTTATATTTTTTCCCCCAAGATTGCCTTGTTATTTAGTAACTCGCCAGCATTCCATTAATAATCAATTTGGAACATATTTTTATATTTTAAATATGAACATTTATGACATTATTTTAATGGCTGTATAAGAAGCCATCATATACATGGGACGTAAGTGTTATCTAGACAGACAGCAGAGAGAGTGGTGGGAGGCATGGACCCAGGCACTGACTCAAATCCCAGCAACTGACTGAATCCCTCTGTGCTTCAATTGTCCTCATTTATAAAATGAGAATGATAATAACACTTCATTCATAGGTTGTTGGAAGGATTAAATGAGTTAATATGTGGACAAAGCTTAGGACATGCCTGATGCACAGTAAATCCTTCCAAGGGTTTTGCTATAGAATTGTGCCTAATTTTTACTATTATGTAGAAAGCTGCCATGAACCATCCTATAGCTAAATCATTGCTCATCTCTTTTCCCTTTCTTTTTTCTTTTTTTAAGATTTTATTTATTTATTTGACAGAGAGAGACACAGCACGAGAGAGAACATAAGCAGGGGGAGTGGGAGAGGGAGAAGCAGGCTCCCCGCTGAGCAGGGAGCCTGATGCGGGGCTCGATCCCAGGACCCTGGGATCATGACCTGAGCCGAAGGCAGACGCTTAACGACTGAGCCACCCAGGCACCCCTCTTTTCCCTATTTCTTAAGGATACAGTAATAGAACTGAAAAAATTGGGTCAAACTCAATAAACATTTTTAGGAATTTAACGTATGTTGTAAAATTACCCTCCAGATCTCATACAACCAATAGCAATGTGTGAAAGTACCCATTTCTCATACTCTGGCTAACTGAGAATGCCATCAAATTTTAATAGCCTGTTTGATAAGGGAGAATATTTGTGGCCTTTCTTTACTTTAATTTTTAAAAAAATTCCCAGAGATATCACGGATTTTTTCACATCTTTCTAGATCTTTTTTTTTTTTTTTTTGTCATTTTGTGAATTGTCAAGTGTGTTCCACAATTTCTTTCCTACTGATCGTCCTTCATCTGTTCGGTTCTAGTTTTTTGGAATCCTTCAAAGAATGTGTGTCCCGAGATGGCCCTTCATATTCATTATCTTTACTATCACTGTATTAATTTTATATCACTTCCCTCTGAGATAGGATAAATGTCTTAATTGATTTCCTAATGCATTACATCACTTATCTCAACGATCGAATCCGCTTCTTCCTGTTTCCATTGCATTGTTTTATTTTTATTTATTTGTAAAATAAATAAAACATTTATTTATTTTTATTTTATATTTATTTATTATTTTATTTATTTATTTTATATCTTTAATAGGTAATAGATTTATTTGAGTCAACATCCAAAGGCTATAAAAATCTATACAGCAGACTTCCAGTTCCAGGAAGATAGAGTAGATGTGCTTTTCCCTGTGCCTCCCACTAAATACAACTAAAGCTCATGAACATCATGTATAAAACAAATATAAGGAGATTATAAAGGAAAGAAGGCGGTAGATCGGGTAAGAAGAAGACAGACCCAAGGACTGACACATGTTGAGTTCCCTAGATTTCCTTTTCTTTCAAATATCTCAGACTTGGAGCTGAAAAAGCTAGCAACCCAGAAACACCAAAGGACATTAAAAAAAAAAAAAAAAAGCCCTAAGTTGCTCTCTTTAGCCAAAGGACCAGGAAAAGGGCAGCTTAGCAAGACGGAAAACATTTAAACAATAATTGTTCTACTTCAGCCAAACACCGTAGAAAAACTGACCTCACCTCTACCCAGGCCAGCAAAAACCAAGTGGGCGCCTGAATTTCCACCCTCACCAGTTCATAATGAGGCAGTTCCACCCTGCCCAAGTGGTGTCAGAGAAGGCTGAGTCCAGGTGGGAGCTAAGACTTTCATCCCCACTGGGCTCTAAATGTATGTCCAGGAAGTATTTAAGGCAATTCTATTATGAAAAGAGGAGGCTGAAGGGATGGGGAGAGAGGCAAAGCTTCTACACTTCATTTGAACTGGTAGAAAGTCGGCACCAATAGACTGAGTTGCATACATATAACGTCATACCTAGACAGCCATAACAAAACTATACAAAGAAACATACTTAAGAACATTATAGATAAATCAAAGTGGGATTTTAAAAATTATTCAGTGAGGGAAGTCAGGAAAAAGAAGACAGAGAAACAGAAAACCAGAACAAACAGAAAGCAGCAAATAACATGGCAGCCTTGAGCCCTAACATATTAATAATTACAGTAAGGGTTATTATTGTGGAGTTGTAAATGTTTCAATGAGCTTCCAGTTCAAGATGGGAGAAGGAGGACCTGTGTTTGCCTCACCACCTGGGGCCTCAGTGGACTGTAGATTTTGATACATTTCTGGAAGGTAGAAAGTAGATGGAGTCATGCTGACAGAACATAGAACACAGGAAACAGAAGAATGATATAGGGGAGGCAGAAAGCATTTTTCTTGGCTAAACCCTTGAGAAGCTAAACAGAGACAATTTCCCTAGATCTACTAACTAAAACGTCAGCTGGCAAGAGGGGGACTCCACACCCTATGGATGGTGACTTTTTGGTTTGTCAGGTCCGGGGCTATCTCAGTAAATATTTTGACCCTCACACCTAATAACCAATCTCCTCTTCAGTCATTCCTTCTTCTGACCCATCTATGAATCTTCTATTCATTCATTTAACCAGTAATCACTTAATAGCTACTAAATGCTAGGCACTGTTGTAGGTACTGGGAAAACCTGAGTGAAGAAGATGGACAAGGTTTGGGATGTGGTGGATTTTTCATCCTAGCGGAGAACAAATGAAATCATGAAAATAAAGATTTAAACAAGATCATTCCAAATAGCAATGAGTGCTATGAGGCCAGGACATCACACAAACTAGTGTATTTACTTCTACCTGCTCACCACAAATAAATGTATTAGTCATTCCACTACCACCATACCAAGGACTGCTGATACTCTGCCTACCCCAAGTGACGGGATCCTTGTTGCTATCAGTGAGTGATCTGAGCCCAGGATCCCATCCTTAGAGAACTCACTCTTAGGTCACTGTTTTAAGTCAGGCTTCCTAGAAGCCAAACCTGAGGTGATTTGCTGAGGGAGGGTTCTCAGGGGAAATCCTTAGGGAGGGAGGGAAGCAGGATTGGGCAACAACAGAGTTGGGCAAAGCGGTGGTTTCAGCCAAAGTGTGCCTCAGCTTGACCTAACTGGGAGCTCTTGAGCATGAATTATACCACAGAGGTTGTCCTACCCAGAAGCAAGGGAGACTGAACTGGTAGGAGCCAGCCCAGGGCAGGGGCAGAGGGGGAGGGGGCTGTAGCAGGTGACCTTTCCGGCAACATCATATGAGACAGCTCCTGTCATTGGAGGACAGTCCCCTAGAGAAGGGTGTTGGATTACAGCTGGGGGATGAGTTTCTGGGTCTGGGAAAGGGGATCTGAGTGGAGCTTTAAGGCATCCGCTATACCACTGTCTTCTTCAGCTCTGCCATTCGGGGTAAAAGGAGTCTACAGAATTCTATGGGATGAAGGCCTTTTCTGACTGCGTCTTCCATCATGAGCCATCAATCCAGGTTCACCTGCTCCTATCTTACCAAAAAATCCTCAAAGTTTCTAACTTGTAAATGATACCCTTCTCTAGTTTCCATTGCTAATGCAATGTTCCCTCTCACTGGATTTTTTTCAGTTGACTCAATCAAAATATGGAACAGAGGAAGGCGTTAAAGGGTTAAATAGTATGCTGAAATCACTCCCTTGACTTCAACGTCTGAGTTCCTTGACTTTCTGAACTTTTCAACTTGGAAATATTCCTAATCATTGGGTTTACTTTTGTGGATTCAATCCCGTCGTTAAAGAACCATGACACATTAGCCTTTCATGTTGACCGCCTCTCTTAGTACCACTAGCGGGCACGGCATAAATCCTGGTACCAGCATCAATCGTACTGGTCAGTCCCGGATCCTGCCTTCCTTTTTTGTTGAAGGACAGCCGAACTTTAGGGGGAAGAACAGACTCTCCAAATTTAACCTTAGCTGACTACCAAAAAAATGAGATGAAAACTCCCTGGTTCCACCTTTTTTCTATGTGGCACTGACAACACACATTTAGCTCATTCATTAAACCTTTTTAAGCTATTACTGATTCCTAGTCAGGGGGGTTGCACATTTTCCCAGGCTTTGGGAGTCCTCAAAGTGTCACAAAGGCTGAGAAGAGACAAGGAAAGAAGAAAGCGAAGAAGCAGGGAGACAATCTTCTATCCTCTTTATTATTTACAAACCATAGTGTGTCCCTGATTTCTTTTTTTTTTTTTTAAGATTTTATTTATTTATTTGAGAGAGAGAATAAGAGACAGCACAAGAGGGGGGAGGGTCAGAGGGAGAAGCAGGCCCCCCGCTGAGCAGGGAGCCCGATGCGGGACTCGATCCCAGGACTCCAGGATCATGACCTGAGCCGAAGGCAGTCGCTTAACCAACTGAGCCACCCAGGCGCCCTGTGTCCCTGATTTCTATCATGGATGCAGCCTGGGCTCTCAGCACTTAAGAAATCAAGTTTTTCCCAAAGCTCTGATGAAGAATATTTCTGGAGCTCTATGCCTCCAATGTGCCAGAAATGAAAAAGGGAAAGTATCCCAGTTGAAGTTCGGTAAACCATAACTCTTCCCCTTGTCAAGGATTTCACATCTTTGCTCACACTGAGGAAAGTTCTCAAAGCTGATTTGGGGGGGAAAAAGCCGATTTGATAATATTTCACAAACACCACAAAAGGACTTGCTCAGCAAGGAAAATTCCAAGCTTGGCACAAAACAATGTAATCTATCAAATGGCACCAGTGAGTTTCACTCATTCTGAATAATCTACAGCACAGAACAGTACCAACCTTAGACCTGGGCAGCAGGGGGCCTTGACTTAGGCCCCACGATTAAGAGGGCCTCACTCTGGTCCTTCTCCAGTGAGGACCCTCCTCATGTGGTGAGAGGTCCCAAGGAGCCACAGACACATGCCTACTTAGGGCCTGTGTGGCTCCTTGTAAACCACATTCCAGGTTATCAGGTACCCTAGAATCCCAGCACTGGCACAGACCCGGTCCTGAGTCCCTCTTACCCAGAGTGGACTGTTCAGGTATGCACACCTCTCTGCTGGGGGCTTGGTCAAGGGGTGCTGCAGAAGCATCTGTGGCAAAGGAAATAAAGGCCTTAAAACTGGGAACAAAATCCAGAAGTAAAAACTATCTTAAGTATTGCTGAGTTTTCCAGCAGCAAAAAGAAAATAAGTAATATTTCAATAAACCATCATGTAGGCTGTATTTGAATTGTTATACCTTTTGCATTATTTGCATATTTTAAATAGCACTATAAAAAAAATCATTGTATATGTGCCTCTTTTCTTGAGATGAATTTCAAATAGCAGAAATAGGAGATATGACTTGAGGGGACAGGCTTAGTTAAACAAACGGAGAATGAGGTCATTCATTTCATGGCTGAAGGGCAAAGGAGAACCTCTTGCCACTAGATGGAGTTTGCTTTTCCCAGAGACACCTTAATACACCCTGAAGGCAGGACAGACTAATTTTCAGGAAGCCAATGGTTTCCCAGAGGAAACTCAGCTCCTGATGCGGAGATTCAAACTTGGAGAACTGGTCAGAATGGATTGTGATGGTCTAGGCAAGTTCTGCTAACAAAGAATAGCAAAGCGCCCCCCGACCCACCCCAAAAAAAACTGTCCAGAAGAAAGGGGAGGCGTGGGATGGTACTAGAGCTCAACACAGGGGTATGAAATTTGCTCGGGGAGGCTGGTTCTATAACAGCATGAGGGCAGAGTGAAAAGCACCTCTGGACCAGTGACCCATGCAAAGGTTTGTCAGTCTAAACCCTTGCCAAAGCACAGGGATGGGTTTGGACTAGCAAAGACGTCGCCGCAACAGGGGACAAGCAGAAACAGATTGTCCAACAGCAACAATGACAGCAGTAGGTCTCATGGACTGACTCATCCAGTTCCCTATCTCCTCTGGAATGTTAAGGCAGAGCTGGTCCCCTTTGACTGAGGTCCTTCCTCGGACAATTGAGGATATAGGAGGAGAGAACTCAAGAGGAAGAATTTGTGGGTGTTTGAATTAGTAATTGGAAAAATAAGAAATGTAAACACATTTGTAGCTCTGTCTGGAGAAACAGGTCATTAAATACATATACTATCAGAGTCACAGATTTATTCACACCACAGTACAGAGAAAATGTAAGCTTTTTTACTGCTTCTTCATGTATTCGCACCTGCTGTGTAGAGAGGAAACCTACATTTTTAGTTGACCACAGTAAACTTGGTCCCCTAACATTATTTAAACAGTCCTTTGGGAACTCCATCACTTCATATGAAATTCTCTGGCTCTCAGATGGATTCACTCATCCTCTGTCCTTTTTCAGCATGGGATCTGGGTAAGTGGCAAAGGGTTCTGGCCGATGAAAATTTAAAAAGGAGGTCCAAGGTTATATACAGTGCCCCCCTGGATCCTTGCTGGTCCCTATAGAAGCAAGCTTGTCTGTGCCTCCTACACTGGTGACCACTGAGGCTTACACAATTGGTTACACACTAGTGTATACAACCAGAGACCACGGTGTAAGCTATTTGGCCTCATCCCAGAGTTTCTACCTTATATGCATCCTAAACCAAAAACAAAACAACAACAATAACACAGAAAAACCCAAGACCCTCAACTGAAATAAAAGAATTCAATTGGAAATAGTTCAAATATTGGAAAATATTGAGGGTGTGAGATTATCCACAGCAGTGTTACAATTATAATGTACATATACAAAGGACTAACTGGTTTAATAGATGTTCTTTTCTTCCCTTAGTATGTACTGGTTCATTGAAGTTAATAAATTCCAAAACAAGCCAAAATGTTTTCCATTTAAGTTCTAGGAATTATAATTCTACGCCTTTCATGACTCAATGGTCAAACGAAATTCCAGCCAGAGATAAGTTCCCAGCATTCGGGGGAAAGAAAGGCACACGATTACGAACATGATTAGAACCATTTACAATGACATTGTAAGCAGTCAGGATTTTCTTCTCATTTCCCCAAGCCAGAAAAAAAAAAAAAAAAGAAGGCTCCCACCAAAACTCAAGGCAAAGGAATGAAAGAATTGGTCACCATCCCTAAGTCTTAAACCTCGAAGATGGGGGTAACTAAACTAGAGGTTTATGCTAATTGGATAACCCCTGGCTGCTGACCAGGGTGCACAGTGGGCAATTTGCCTGAAGTAATTGTGAGCCCAGAATCTCTTGGGCAGAATCCTTGGCTTGAGAACAGTGCATCTCCAGGAAATTTCTTTGCTGGGGGCAGGTGGGGGGTGGGGTTGGAGGGTGAGGGCAAAAGGGTCTACTTTACTTGAGAATTTTTTTTTTAGCAGAGAGATTTCAAAACAATCCTTATTCATGTCTAAATGTGTCTTCCCCAACAGATTAAAGAAGTTTCTAAGAGCCATAGAACAGTTTTAAGGGAAAGACTGTTCAATTGAAGTTAGATTAAGCGAAACTATCCCCCGGAATAGCTAGCACCAAAAGGCAACCAAGAGTGGTGGGTTTTATGAGTCTCTGCCTTTCGAAAAGAAATCTTTAAAATTAATATCCTTTTTTGTTGTTGTTCCAAAGGAAAAATTGAACCATAAGGTACTGTAAGTGATAGAAAATGGACAATGTTAATATAAATCAATTGACCAGTATTCCTTAACTTGAGGATTTACTGTTTGGTAATCTTAATTTGGGAAAGGTTTATGGTGAGGTTGTAAATGTTTAGATGAGCTTCTTGTTCAAGATGGGAGAGGAAACACATTCGTTTGTCTCACTATCCGGGGCCTCAGTAGACAACAGATTTGATAAATTTGTGGAAGATGGAAAGCAGATGGCATTATGATGACAGATAACAGAGCACAAGAAACAAGAGAAAAAAACAGTGGTGATAGAAGCCTTTCTCCTTGGCTAACCCCTTGAGAAGCTGGCTAGGCAGAGGCAGGTATAAAGAGTCAAAAGGGACAGGGGTGCCTGGGTGGTGGCTCAGTTGGTTAAGCAGCTGCCTTCGGCTCAGGTCATGATCCCAGGGTCCTGGGATCAAACCCCGCATCGGGCTCCCTGCTCATCGGAGAGCCTGCTTCTCCCTCTCCCTCTGCCTGCCGCTCTGCCCACTTGTGCTCTCTCTCTATCTCTCTGTCAAATAAATAAATAAAATCTTAAAAAAACAAAAAAGGGACAGAAAAATAGAAGTCTCTTTCTGCCAAGGCAACAGCTGCTCCTCTCGGCCATTCACTCCTTTCCCAGGCTCCTGGCCATGCAGAAGGATGGCTGGCACCAACATTGAATCCCCAACAAAAACTAGAGGCGATTCTCTAAAATAGACACATCTAAATATGGATAGAGTCAAGGTTGCCCATGTGGATACTGATACCTAGAGTAAAATTATCCTCCTTTGGGTATTTGCCTGCTTTTATTCTCCAAATTAAAGCCTGCCAAGTACACCAAACCTGCAGTCAGCTCTCCCATCCAGGGGAGAGGCCAACTGAAAGAAAGATTGATTGGAAAAGCTCACAGCTATCCCTTCTGTTAATCAACCCGGTCCTTCAAAAAAAGGGAACGGAGATCTAAGCATCAGCAGACATCTGAGACAAACCATGGCACCGATGAAAGGGACCAAGAGGAGCATATTATGAAAAAATAATGACCCCTGAGAAAAAAAGCCATGTTTCACAGAACTAAGAAAATCTAAGAAAAAAAATATTCTAATTAGTATTCTCCAAGAAGTTTAAGAAGATGGGAAGAGACTGCAACCAAAACTATAAGAACAGGTTGCTGTATAAATGGAGAGAAAAACAGCGAGTTTTTAAAAACATAAATATTTTGGCTAAAAGAGAAAAGTTAACAGAAGAATATATGGTTGACTGACCACACTAATGACCCCATTTTTTCACCTCTGACTTTATCCACATCCCTTGCTATTTAACATCGTGGTACCTCCCCTATTTGTCTCTGGGTTTGTCCACACAAATTCCTTTAGTCTGTGATGTTAGCAAATGTGGCAGAATCTGGAAAAATCTCTTCCCTTTCTTCCACTTCTGCTACTGCCATAGAAATGCCTAAGCCAGGATTCTGGATGTACATTGGCAGCCTGCCAACTCTTAGACACACTATGGAGCCCAGCAGACATCAGAAGAATTGCCTAGTCGAGTCCCAATTAATACTCCCCCTCAGGAAGGCTTTCTCTACCCCTTCCATCCAAGGAGCCCCTCCTTGGCAGTTATAACGGCCCCTCCCCTGTTATCCGTGGGGGATACGTTCCAAGACCCCCAGTGGATGGCTGAACTGCGGATGGTGCTGAACCCTACAAATACTGTTTTATCCTACACAAACATACCTATGATAAAGGTGAATTTATAAAGTAGGCACAGGAAGAGATGAACAACAATAGCTAATAATAAAATAGAACAATTATAACAATATGCTTGTAATAAAAGTTACGTGAATGTGGTTGCTCTCTCAAAATATCTTATTATGCTGTACTCACCCTTCTTAGATGACGTGAGAACATGCCCAGGAGAGGAGATCAAGGGAGGTGAATGACACAGGTGTTGTGACGTAGAGTTAGGCTGCTATTGACCATCTGATGATGCATCAGAAGGAGGTGTGCATCTGCTTCCCAGCTGCGGTTGACATGGTAAATGAAACTGAAAGGGAAACCACAGATAGGGGTGGGACTCCTGTGTCTCATGAGGCTATGCTGCCTTCATGGCCCCCATCATTACTAAATGATCTCGTCTGCATCTTTGTGTTCATGGTGATTGTTTGTTCTCTCTACTGAAATGTAAATGCCACCAGATCAGGGACTTTGTCCGTCATATTCACTAGTGTTTCTCTGACATCTACAACAATGCCTTGCATTTAGCAGGACAGCAGTAAGTATTTGTTGAGTAAATGAATAAATAAAAAAGAATGAATGTGTTGGCAGAATGAAAAATTAGAAAGAAGATTGGTTATTCGGAGTGATCGTTAAAATATTTACCAACTGATACAGCCCAGGCACTGATAGATTAGAAAGGTCACCATCCAAGGAAGCCTCCCCCACCCTTCTTGCTAAGTGAATAACACTTTAGTTAGTGGATCTGGGGAAGATCCAGAGGATCCTTGAAGTCTTTTAATTTTTTATTATTTATTTATTTAATTTTTTAAAATTTATTTATTTGACAGAGAGAGACACAACGAGAGAGGGAACACAAGCAGGGGGAGTGGGAGAGGGAGAAGCAGGCTTCCCGCAGAGCAGGGAGCCCGATGTGGGGCTTGATCCCAGGACCCTGGGATCATGACCCGAGCCGAAGGCAGACACTTAACCGACTGAGCCACGAAGGCACCCGGAAGTATTTTAATTTTTTAACAACTGGGTTGTCCCCGGTGCATACCATCTGAAGACCACTCTGCTGGTTAGGACAACCATGTAATGTGCAATAGTAACAAGGTCCTGTAAACTGGACAAATCCATCAAGCGACTCATTTTTGAGTGCTCAGTAGTATCACTTTAGTGCTCCCAAATCACACATTGCTATTGTTGGACCTCCTATCTGTGCATCCGTGGCTCTATAAAAAGAGCTTGAATGTCAAGCTCTCAGGCATCCCTCTGGCTTCATGGGATTGAAGTCATTTAAGGAAAAAGAATGAGATCACTTACACTTCTTAAAAACTGCGGGACTCTCTGAGCTTCCCACCAGCCCCACTCACATTTCTCTGAAGTCAGTGAGGCGCTACTTCTGCTTGGCAACAAAGAGCTGCCCTCTCTTATTTCCCAATGTCCCCCTCCTTTGCCAAGATAATCTTTCCCAGACAGGGACATTCAGAAGGAATTGAAGTCTCCAGAAATGGGAGGGAGGGGGGAATCCCACAGAAAAAGGCCCTGGCAGCGTTTAGTTAAATGAATTCCACATTTGGATAAGAAACAGCAACTGACACACATATGAGAAGATCAGGAGAGAATGTGTGCTGGATAGTTCACTCAAAAACAAAAAATTTTTTTTTAATTTTCAGGCTATGGAAAAGAATGCTAGTTGAAAGAATAAAGCAATTAATTTTCCATACAAAATAATCTGTTAACCACAGATGGCAAGTTAACTACTAACCAAACTAATCAGCATTATAAAACTTGACTTGTTTCGTTGAAAAAAGAAGAAAGCCTGTTAATCAGAGTCAATTTTTAGAGAGGAATGGTTTATTTCTCTAAATGGCCTTTTCGTGAACAAATAAGGGTAACTACTAATAGTCCTTTGGAAAACCTATCAAAAATGAATGAGAACAGGGCGCCTGGGTGGCTCAGTTGGTTGGGCGACTGCCTTCGGCTCAGGTCATGATCCTGGAGTCCCGGGATCGAGTCCCGCATCGGGCTCCCTGCTCGGCAGGGAGTCTGCTTCTCCCTCTGACCCTCCCCCCTCTCATGTGCTCTCTCTCTCCTCTCATCCTCTCTCTCAAATAAATAAATAAAATCTTTAAAAAAAAAAAATGAATGAGAACAGTTTTAATGACTTTAAATTCTTATATCCAGTGGCTTCTAGCTTACATAAAAATAGATTATCATTGTATTAAGTATCCTGTCTTGTTTCTTAGAAATATTTTTCCTCATACATGTTAACATTTAAGACATCAGCCCACGCAATGATACGATGATTAAAACCACAAATAAGTTGAACATTAGTTAATGAATTTTTCCATTTTTAGAAAAACAGAAGCATTATCCCAGAAAGGGATAAAAGAGCTGCAAGTACACAGCTCTTAACCTTGCCTCCTGCTGCCAAGAACCTATTAAATATTTGTAAATAGAAAGCAACCATAGAAGAAAGGCTTTCTGATTAATGGGGGCAAGTCTCTCAGGAAACAACCAACTTGACAGATATTCTTTTCCCTGCCTAAAGCCAAGAAAGTCTCCAAGCCCCCTCCCACTATAACTTCAGGAATTTTTTAAATGGCTGTTTTTCCCCAGAACCATTAATATTACAGCGCAGACAGAATTCCAGCATCCTTACATTTTAAAATAGTAAAAAGAATCCAAGAAGCATCAAAGTAATAAAAAGAAGTTGGTGAAACTATGTAGTCACAGCAGGAATTACCTTAAAAACTAAACTTTGGACTGTTGATCCGTTACAAACTTTGGCTTGTGAAATTATTTTGTCTCATCTAAAATCAAGAGGTAGCTAACATGATCTATCACATGTGACATGGTGTCCGGAGATGACCAGGGTAGTAGTGATCGCTCCACGTTCAGGGTTTAAGCAATAACCTAATAGTAAGAACTGGTAACTAAAGATAGAGACATATCATAGATAAGCATATGGAGAGAAAGCGGAATGGAGTAGTCCATGATGACTAAGATTATTTCAAAAAAGTACTACACTTCATTCTATAGTTTGGATGACTCATTGTTTTATAAACTCCCAAGCTGAGTCACTTCATTATCAGAAGCCAAGAAAGATGAAATGAGAGAGTCAGCTGGCTTGTGTCCTTACTATCTTAGGGCAGAGACTGGCAGCCCCAAACCAGAATGATGCCTGAACAGGTCCTATTTCTCTTTCAAGTAGACCCCACACCAAAACTGGTACAAAATCTCTGTTCTCACACTTGCAGACTTCCCCTAATTATAGAGAAGGCCAGTAATTTGAGAGTCAATGTGTAATTGGAAAAAAAGTTACAAAAATCACTTATCTCCATGTTGAAGTAGTAGCTCAGGCACTTTATCTAGTGATACAATGTCAGATATAGCTTACTACTAAGTCAGTTGGAACAAAGCTTGAGACCAAGGTCAGACCCAAGAAGTCAACAGACAGAATGGCAAAATGTAAATGTTGAGTGGACTCCAGAGGACAGACTCAAGTCTGACATTAAGAGCTCAGAAGACCAAGTGGCCATTGAAGGAAACTTAAACACCACGGGCAAAGAGGCATGTTCAAGGTCAAGGACACAGAATTTGGAGGAGTGCATAGCAGGTGTCAGAAGCCAGGCACAGTACCTCTGAGAACGAAACACAGTAAGCCAAGCATGAATAACAAGCAAGTGCAGATTAGAGGAAGAGAAGCACAGAGCGGGGAGACATGAGCCTCAAGAGGTCCCTAAAACCTTGTGTAGCCTGGTTCTTACCCTGTTTTAAGGTCCAACGGCATCTCTGCCTTTGAACTGCCTGTGATAATTCCGTAGTCTTAAAAACGGGGGGGGGGGGGGATGGAGTTTCTTATAAGTCAACTCAAGTTGTTTCTTGTTACTTGCAACCAAAGAATTCTAATTAACATAGCATATGTGCATTGTAAAGATCTTGAAGTACATTGCCAAGTTGTTCTCCAGCAAGTTCCTAGGGATTCATTTATGCAACAACAAGGTCCTGTTTTTCTCCTCTTTTATTAACTCTGAATATTTCCATGCTTTCAAATCTTTACAAACTCTCTTTTATATTGTAATGGCTGGCATAGGCAGAAATAGCTTTTGCACACCATGGCTTCGCCACAGAAATACAGGAAGAATGGATGGCAGAAAAAGATTCTGGACTCAGAGAACAAGTGCTCCTATTGATATAAATTTGTGTTATCTTCCATTGGGAAAATGATGAGATCATTTGTGGCTAAATATGGGGTAGTAAGATCATGCTAAGCACGGGAATCTTGGAAGGAAGGGCAGAAAGGTGGGTGAGTGTGTGCCGCATCACAGTCTAGGGGGAATGGAACATGGAACCCACCTCTTGAGTCTCAAGAAAACTGCCCAACCCATAAGGAAGGTGAGCCTTCAAAAGGATACCTAATCCGCCATACTGTATTAATTATAACTTGACACAATAAGACAAGATGTGGTGTAAATATTAGGAAGAAGGAAACACCATCATTTTACAGATAAGACTGATAGCTTATGAGTAACTGAAAATTATGAGAATTTATGAAAGAGTTCAGGGAGGTAGTTAAAAATAAACATGTACAAATCAATATATTCCAGATAAAGCTGGTTAAAATATACAACGCAGATTGTGTCACTCTCAATCATAAGCAATAGAAAATACCTGGGAACGGTCATGAAAATAAATCTGTAAGATCTATTTAAGCAGCAGCAGCAGCAGCAGCAACAAAAAGCTGGAAATTAGGACTAAGTGGAGAGATGTGTTTTGAGATGGGACTATTTACTATCATAAGATGTAAGTTATCTCCTGAATTCAATTAAAATTCAGTGAAGATATATTTAGAACTTGACAAAAACATTCATCTGAAAGAAAAGTCCATGAGGTTTATAAAATGTTGGATTAATAGGGGCACTTATCCAAACACATATTAAAGATTACCCTAGAGCAGTAATCAAAAAAGTGTGGCATTGGCAGTAGCATAGAAAAAATTCAATTAAATAAAAAGAACAATGTGGGGCAGAGACACATGTGACTTGCCCACTGCCCTTGGTCTCCCAGAATCTTACCATAGCCACAGATCAATAAAGAAGGGAGACTAGGGGGAAAAAAAGACTAAAATATATATGAGTATTTGGCATATGATAAAGGTTACATTTCAAATCAGCGGGAAGAGAATGGATTAATTAATGAATCATATTTGGGAAAAATAAAGTTTAGAACCATTATGCATCTATCACATTCAGTCGCAAAACCCCAGTATCTTCTCCAGCTAGTTTAAGCAGAAAGGAATTTATTGCACAGTACTAAATTGCTTACAGAATCACTAAGAGGACTGGAAAAAAGTAGGCTATCGGCTATATTTCCAGGAATAACTCCAAATTGGTGGTCCAAACTGCTGAGTCGTTTCTATGGTCGCTGGATCTGAAAACATACTGCCTTTGCTAATTTCTCCATCACTGAAATGGATGTCATATACCCCACCTTTCTCCCCATTCAACTTACTGGCAAAGTCAAGTCTCACATAATTACGTTCAAGTCACAAAATCTAAATCACATCAGAAACGCTATTTACTCAGACATGTGGAAGCTGCAGGTTTCAGCTTTCCTGCACGTGCAATGCAAGGAGGCGCATTAGATCAATTCACACAAACCAAATAACCCTCAGATAAATTACATATAAAGAACTGAATTATAGATTAGAACAAAACTCTTAAAGATATATTTAAGTATTTAAACTAATTTTAAAAATTATGATCACATTTTGTGAATTATCCTTATACAGCTCGTGTTATATGCATTAATAGATCTAGTACATGTAGTATACATATTTAATTTATAATATATAACGAAACACATAGGTACACATATTTATCTAGGACAGAGAGAGAATGAGCGAGAAGCAAAAAGACTATGCCAAAATGATAGCAATGACTATCTCAGAACAATGGGATTGTGGGTTTGTCATTTCTTTTTTCCTGCTTATAATTTCTTAAATGGGTAAATAATAACATAGTATCTCCTCTATCATAAGAGATTATTTTTTAAAAAACAACAAAAATACGGGAGAACAATGAACAAATACAATTCAGAATAAAGATTTTTAAAATCCTAAGTAAAATATTTACTAACAAATATTTTAAATAAAAGTTAACCCTTACTGCAAACTTACTCGCTCACAGACACTGCTCTTAGTGCTTTAAGTGTACTAAGATATTCTTTATAACAACCCAAGGGGTAAATACCATTATTATTTTCATTTTACCCAGGGAACCTAAGACACGTAAAAGGTTCAGTGAGCTGCCTGAGGTGGCGCAGTGGGAGGGGTCGAGCTGGGGAAGGCAGCCCTGTTAGAGAACCCAAGCTCTAACTTGCAACACTCAGTATCGTTATCAGTAGTAATATTGTTAGCGAACATAAGCTGGGTGTCAACATACAATACAACTCAGCCATTTAAAGTATATTTTGGGGGGCCCCTGGGTGGCTCAGTCAGCTAAGCCTCCAACTCTTGATTTTAACTCAGGTCATGAGCTCGGGGTCGTGGGAATGAGCCCCGCATTGGTCTCTGCGCTCAGTGGGGAGTCTACTCAGGATTGTCTCTCCCTCTGCTCCTCCCCCCTTGTGTTCTCTGTCTCTCTAAAAATAAATAAATCTTTTTAAAAAATAAAGTGTATTATTCAGTGGCTTTTTGTATATCCACAGAGGTGTGTGTCCATCACAGTTAACTTTGGAACATTTTCATCACCCCCAAAAGAAATTCCACTCCTCTTAGCTGTCACCACCTACCCCTCCCCAGGCATTCTAGGCATCATACAAAGACTTCACTGGCATAATCTATTTATCCCGATAACAGCCCTATACGGTAGGGGCTCATATCCCCACCATAGAGACAAGGAAACGGAGGCACGGGGAGTTAAGAAATGTGTGTAAGTTTACACAACTAGTAAATCGGGGAACTGGGACTTAAATTCAGGCAGTCGGCCTCCAAAACACTTCTCTTATCTACTGTGTTATTCCACCGTCAACATAATGCTATTACAAAAATGCAAACTTACGGGGCACCTGGGTGGCTCAGTTGGTTAAGAGTCTGACTCTTGATTTCAGCTCAGGTCATGCGCTCAGTGGGAAAGCTGCTTCTCCCTCCCCCTCTGCCCTTCCCACACCCCCACCCCGCTAGTGTGCTCCCATGCACTCTCTCTCTCTCTCACAAGCGCACCCATGCTCTCTCTCTCTCAAATAAATATATAAAACTCTTTTTAAAAAAATGAAAACTTATGGACAAGTGAGAATTATTCCAGGAGTATAAGAACGGTTCAATTTAAATACAGTAATTTGATACATCATGTCAATAATTATACCTTTAAAAAAATGTGTCAAAAAGCATTCAATGATATTCAGTATCTATTTCTAGGGGAAAAAAGTAACAAAAAGACAGATGAAAAAAGCCCTAAACAAGTATAGAAGTATGCTGACGCACCTATCTCCAACAGCTGTAACACATAACAGCAAAACAATGAGGGCATACCTAAATAAGAATAAAACATGTGCATTGTTGCTACCCTAACTTAAATTTATTCTGGAACTTTCAACCAATGCAATAAGTCAATAAAAAGAAAAAAAAGATTTCTCTTGAAAAAGAAAATGTAAGTAATTATTTCACTATAATAGATTACATAATTAGGAAAATACTAGAATATCAGCTTCAAATCATTTTCAGCAATACAACATTCCAATAATCTAAGAAATTGAATGGAAAACTGTGAAAAATAAGACAACAAGATAAAGGTGCAGGGGAGGACCTGGGGGAAGGGGGGGTGAGAGCTCAAATCCATCTTTGAGCCTGCACAGCCCCCATAAACTGGAAATCATTAAGTCTTGCTTCACCTCCCAAGAATGCATACCCGTTAAGATTCTTTACATTCTTTTCCCTTGCCTATTTCGCCTGGAAAAATACTTGAAACCACAGTGTTGGACAGATTGTTTATTTTTGTGTGTCAGTATCTTAACTGGAAGGAAAAGGAGAGGATTTTTCATGAATCTTTAGGTTACGATGATCTGACATTTTATTACTTACAGGATTTATCACCCACATGGAAAAAGGAAGAACTTACGCAAAGAGAGAGTGGAAAAGCTAAGGACCAACATTATGTATCCTTCCCTTCCCTGACCGTGTAGGGTCAAAAAACCTCCAGTTGTATGGAATAAAAAGAAAAAACCCCAGAGTCCTTTCATGTCCTTGTGGCCGTGAGGAAATTACAGAGTGGCTGTGTCCCGGAGCATCTCGCAGACTGCTGAAGTCACCAGGGCTCCAGGCTGAAAGGAATCCTCAGTTTTGCATATCCAGGAGCCCAAGTGTATCTGTTCAACCAAGGGCTATCAAGGATATCCAAGAGCTGCAACTTAACAAACTTACCAGATACTTTTTGATACACCATTCATTTATGCATCTTTACTCTCCCCCCTCCCTCAAAGACTCTGGTGGTTAAGAAATCAATACATTGATTTATCTTTAGAAATCAATCAGTAGCTGAGAGGCACCAGAGGAAAACAGACTTGGAGCAGAACCCTGGCCTAAATCTCAGATGACCCACTTAAGTACTATGTGTGACCTTGGCTGAGCCACTCAAACCATCATTCACCTAAAATTAGCCTCATTGATGTCACCTTTAACCTACTCGTTCCCTTTTTTATTAAAATCTCACTTAGCATCTTTATGGCTTTGGCCCCTGCTGATCACCTTTCCTCCTTGGTCTTTCAGAACACAACGTGTCTGGGTTTCCTCCTACCTGGCAGGCAGATGATTCTTCTCCTTATTCTTTAGCTCACTCCTTGCATCCACGATCTGACTTCAGTACTCAACCATTGGGTACTTCAGTTATTTGGGCTTAAATCCCTTTCCCTGGGTAACCTCATCCAAATTTAGAGTCAAGTCCCAGACCTTGACCCCGAGACCCTGAACTCTAGATGGGTCATCTCCCCTGGAACAAACCATAGAGACCAAAGAGCAACACACTCCAAACCGAGCTAAACCTCTATCCTGCCCCCACCCCCACCCAAATCAGAAAACGAGCTCTTCCTGTGAACTTGACACTACTAGTCTGTGCATCACCCTTTGAGGAGCAAGACTTCTTTTCATAGCTCCAACAACTAGATCATCAAATTTTGTGGATTCAACCTTTTGCCCCTCTTCATTCCCACCTCCACTGCTTTAATTCAAGATCTTACGACATCCCCTTCAATAGCCTCTCTACTCTCTCCTGATCTCCCCGACACTTTTCCGGACCATGCCAATATTTCCTACATACTTCTCCCAGAATGACCTTTATCAAAGGCAAATCTGAGCCTCGAAAATGGCTTCCCGCGGCTCCAAATTATTAAATCTCCTTTGCTTTGTACACAAGGTGCTTCATGGGCTGGCCTCATGCTATCTGTAGACCTTCATCTTCAGTCACCTTCCCCCATTCCTCAATTAATTACTTCTATTTTCCCCCAAACACATCATGCTGCTCTGCATATCCTTGCCTTCCTACCCTCCCTTCTTTCTGTTGGCATGTCATTCCAAACCCCTAAGCTTACTCTTCTTCCATCCTCCAAGGATCAGTTCATCCGTCCCTTTCAGAGGAAGTCCTCCTTTATGCCCAGTGTGACAGGTTGCATTAGTGGCCACAATTCTTCACCACTCCCCGCGTTTACATTTTTGCCACAGCCTTACCATGAGCCAAGTACACTTACCCACACCTTAACTGTGAGGTTGGCCTTGTGCCTTGCTTTGGCCCATAGCACAGAAGCACCAATGATAATGTGCCAGTTCCAAGTCCCTTTAAGCAAACTTCTGACATCACCATGAGGAGAACACATGAGCCGGCCCCAGAGGAACATAAGAAACTCACCGGGGAGGGGCGCCTGGGTGGCTCAGTCGTTACGCGTCTGCCTTCGGCTCAGGTCATGGTCCCAGGGTCCTGGGATCGAGCCCCGCGTCGGGCTCCTAGCTAAGCAGGGAGCCTGCTTCTCCCTCTCCCCCCTGCTCATCATTTCTCTCTCTCTCTCTCAAGAAAGAAAAGAAAGAATCTCACCGAGCAGAACTTCTCCACGGAGCTGACCTGACCCAGTCCAGCTGTGAGCAGCTCACTGTCAGCAGACTCCCAGGCACTGGGAGCCAGGCTTATTGCTCTGCACCGCTGAGATTTTGTGGTTGCCCGTCAGGCGGTGCACTGTGGATGAAGGATACAGCCAGTGTGGTTTGTGTCCCTTCTCTGCCCTCCCGTTGCATCCTTACATGTTTCCACCCAGTTTCTCTCCAAGACAAATGAGAAAGCAAAGACTGACATGTGTCCCTGCTGCTAGCAATACTAAGCAGATCACAAACTTCAGTCAGAAGGGGCAAAACGCTGCATTCTAAGAACGTTTTTTTTTCCATGGCAAGAACACTCTGCCTAGTACTGTTCCCCCAAATAAATAAAGCCTGAGCTCTTTCCTTTAGGTTATCCTCTAACCAAAACAAGCTTACCCTTGACTTCTACAAGACTGATGCCTACGCATACATGTGAACCTTCGTGTACAGATAACCATCTTGTGAAGAAACATGTTTTTCTGCCACGAACAAGCTGACTTTAACCTAAGTTATTTGAGGAGCCCAGCTCTCTTGAAGTCTGGAGTAACTTTAAGAACTTTGAGGAAAAATACTTTTATTTTTCCAGTGCTTTCATCTGAGTTTTTCTTCGTCACCAGCAAGGAGGCTGGGCATTGGGCTGTGTTGAGGGTTCGATATTCCGAAAGCCTAGGTCCAAGATATGTGTGAGAGCAGAAATCTGAAAGCACGGTCTTAGGCCTTGGTCCCAAACCAAAAGACTGGCCCGTGGTCCAAATTCATCACTGGAACTAGATGAACAGGCAAGCAGAAAATCCCTGTGTGAGTCTGGAGAAAGGCAAGTTGGGTGCCCGGTTCCTATACTCACGAAAAGGCACCACTGCACCTGTTTAGAGGGTCTTGCAGCCCCACGCACAGATGAGACCCCTGCTGGCACGAACACCATCTGTTGTGAAACTTTTCACATGGTCGCCCAGAAATTCTGTATTGAATTCTTTCGTGTCGTAACTATAGGCAAGCCTTGTGGTACTTGCGCAGAGATATTAAAAGTGACGATTAGGTATAGGGTTTAGTTGTATGGGACATGCTTCTGATAGGGTGTTAAATGAAAAACAGAAAACACAATTGTTCGCATGCTATTCTCGTAATACATATTCCTAGAAAAGACTGGAAGAGAAGACATGCCGAAAGTGGTGGTTAGGTTAAGTGAAATGGAGTGATTTTTTTTTTTTTGAAGTGTTTCTATTTTTTAAAACGCTTCGTGTAAAAATATAACTTTATGATGAAGATAATAAATGTCTCATATAAAAGAATATATACAAATTAAAACTGGAGGTTGAAAAAGAAAGGTTTCTCAGTGAGCATTGCACCAGAACAAAGGAGTATGTGAACGCCCACCCCCCCCCCCCCCCCCGGCGTCTCCCCGGGGAGATAACCCTATCTAAGGACTCCACGGCTCATTCCAGTCTGCATAGCCCCTTCTCCAAACTGGGCTGGAGATAAATGACTCACTCTTTGGCTCTAGGTTTCTAGACTCCACACAGACTACCACCCTTCCAATACATTACAACTGAGAAAATTACTGTTTACTTCAATTATATACCAGTTATACATTCATGCTTGGTTTTCTGGATTAAACATGAGACATACCTTGGTCTTTTGCTGAAAGCTTTGAAATCGTTCACCAGCAGATGTATTCTGCTTTTTTCTTGAGTGTTTCTATACATAGAACAGAAGGCTCTTTTTCATTTCACCTTCAGAGGATAAATTTTGAGACCTCATCTCCAAAGCCAAGACCTCCTCTGCTTGGTAGCCCCATACTCTACAGCCTGTTCTAGCTTTAAATGAGTGAGTGAAAGAAGCTGGTCCCAATTCCATTTATAGTAACCCTTCACACGCTTGATGTTAAAACTGCCCATATTAATTTCCATAAATTAATAATTTTTGACTACGTCTCCCTGCCCCTCTGGTCAAAATTAGGCCCCCCAACACACACACACACACACTGCTGTGTTAAGTGGGGATCCCAGAAGCCCTTTTTAATTACAGCCTAGATTTCCCCCTCTTCTACTGGGGCTATCTGAAGCACCCTTAGATTTCAAGTCAACAACCGTAGACCCCCCCCCCTTACTAAACTTAACTCTGACAGATGGACAAATTTCTTTTTTTTTTTTTTTTAAGGTTTTATTTATTCATTTGAGAGAGCGGGAGCAGGAGGAGGGGGAGGGGCAGAATGAGAGGGAGAAGCAGACTCCCCATTGAGCAGGGACATGCGGGGCTCGATCCCAGGACCCTGAGATGATGACCCGAGTCAAAGTCAGATGCTTTAACCGATGGAGCCACCCAGGCACCCCTGGATGGGCAAATTTCTGAGAAGAAAACACACTCAGTTGAGTATTTAATCAGATGTCACACCTGGAGCTCTGTCCCAGACGTTTGACATGGAAGTTGTAGCTCCCGGTTGCAGACCACCAGTAGATGGCCCTCTTCCCCTCAACCTAAATAGAGGAGTCTCCACCCCAGCTGGGGTCTGCAACCAGAGTGGGGAGTGTGGGCAGAACCTCTCAGTGAGGAATTAGAAATGCAAGTCAGAGTCAGAACTCGGCTGCCTTGGTGAGTCTCACTGGCACCTCTCCGCCAGGTGCTCTGTCTTTGAGGAGTGGCAATGTGTCTGCCCCTAAAGCTTTAAATGTTGACTCCTTTTCCCCCTTAACCCTATCCTTCACCAATAATGAGATTCATGGGTCTTCAGAGTAGCAGTGAAGTTAATGTTTAATAATTCCTGATTGTAAATCGACACTGCATGAATTCTAGAATCTCCATCCATTAACCATACCCAGAAAAAAGCTTGTTCACAGACTCCTCCAGTCAGTAACGGGTCAGGTTGAGCCATACTGGGGACACCAAAAAGTGATATATGTAGTTGCTAAAAGGCTCAGATGAGCTCCAATACTGATCAAGCTGACTCTTCACTGATAAAATAAATTTAAAAACTAAAAAAGAGAGAGATCAAAAGTACCTTGCCATAGAGAGGATCACTAGCTTAGTACTAGCTCCTCCTCTTAGTAAAACAGAGTTAGCAAACACAGGAAAACTTTTTTTTTTTTTTTAAATCACAGTGTGTATTTTCAGTGCAATTTAATAGACTATAGGGATGCATAAAACTTATGTAGGGTGCTATGGGAAAAGTTGCAGTCAGAAAACAAAAATGAGTTCTTGTGGAAAAAAAGATGATTTATGTAATTTAAAAATAAATGATAGAAGCCAAAAGTAGTAGAAGGAACACTGGACTGCTGACAAGTTAGAACAGCACTCCAAGAATTCACTCGCCTATTTAATAAATTTTACCTAAGTACCTCTTCTGTCCTCTGTTCTCACTCACATCCAGACACTGGCGATACAAGAGGTAAACCAGTCACTGCTCCCATAGAGCTTTATTCCAGAATTCGGAGCAAAAAGAGACATTGAAATAAATGATAAGAGGAATGGTCAGTAATATGAATGATAGATGAAGATGATCCTACATCTTCAAAATTAGGTCTTCCAGAAGGAGACTAGAGAGCAAATGAAAAATAAAAAAGTAATAGAAAAAATGTTCTCTGAGCTGATTGAGGTTTACATCACAAGGACTCACTGAGAAAAGTTAAACAGCATTCAATTATATTGATATCAAATATTAAAGCATTTCAGTTAAAAAGCATTATTAGGGCGCCTGGGTGGCTCAGTTGGTTAAGCGACTGCCTTCGGCTCAGGTCATGATCCCAGAGTCCTGGGATCGAGTCCCACATCGGGCTTCCGGCTCGGCAGGAAGCCTGCTTCTCCCTCTCCCACTCCCTCTGCTTGTGTTCCTGCTCTCGCTGTCTCTGTCTCTGTCAAATAAATAAATAAAATCTTAAAAAAAAAAAAAAAGCATTATTAGAGGTAACAAGGACCACTCCATTGTGGTAGAATATTTAATTCACGAGGAAAATAATTTTAAACGGAAGTACTCCCATTAAATAGCCTCAAAATACAGGAAGTAGAAATTCAGAGATCCTCCAAGGAAAAGATGACAAATGCACCATCAAAGTAGATCTCAAGAGGTCTGTCTCAGTTGTTGACAGGAAAAACAGAAAACAGCAAAATAACAATAGGTGTTAAAACATAATCAATATGCTCAATCTAATGGAAACATATCCAATTTTGCCTCCATTAGAAAATATTTGGTCTTCTCGCACATGCAAGAGACATTTAGGGGAAAGATACCAAGATAGAGACTTGTGATTTCTGAATTCCAAGATGAAATGCTACACTCTGATAATGCTCCAGACTGGTACCATTCATCACTCCTGCAACATTCAACGCTAAAGACAATTGAGCAATGTTAAAAATTTCTTAAGAAAAGGATTATTACCCAAGAGCTATACTGGGCCAAAAAATGTTCATGAGAGGAAAACTGAAGCATGTTTCCCCACATACAAGCAGTCACAAAGTATGCTTTCTAGAAGAAAAAAAAACCAACAAACCATGCATGGAGGCCAAAAGGAAAATGAGTCAGCATAAAGAGGTAAAGAAAGAGGAAGATATGGTATAAAAAATCCTAACAAGCAAAATAATGAGCAGAGCAATCTAAGGACTTACTGGTATATGTTAGTAAAGATGTTTAAAGAGAAATTACATTATGAAAAAAAAGGTCTGAAAATAAGTATGCAGATTTTTAAAGATATATGAAGAGTTTTTGGAGGAAAGGGTAGGAAGGAAGTAAAACTGGTAAATTTCTGAACTTGAAAAAGAGAAATACACATGGACATTCTTTTTATTGATAGAGGTTAAAATATTTGGGGAAAACATTTTTTTAACTTAATTTAATTAAATTTATTTTTTAAGGCAATACCAGAGCGATGTATATTGTGATGTTGATACACTAGCAGCCTCTCCGACTTACAACCAGGTTGGGATTATCACAAGTTTCTCACCTGGTTTCGAATCCTATCCCATTGGTTTCATTTCACTTACTTCCACCAATTCATCTCTCCAGGAGCAAACACTCCTATTTTTCCAAACATTCTTTTTTGTAAATTTCAGATCTGCGGCTCAGTGGCCCAGGATGCAGACTCTGCAGGAGCCAGGTGGTGCACAGGTGACAGACGCCAGCATGCCCCCGAAAACATTTTTAAATGTATAACTTGGAAGAAACTGAAAGATAATTTCAAGATGGAAAATTAGGACAAGGGAAATAAGGATACACAAAAGCATAATAAAGAGATAAAAGAGGGGCGCCTGGCTGGCTCAGTTGGTTAGCGGCTGCCTTCAGCTCAGGTCACGGTCCCAGGGTCCTCGAATCGAGCCCCGCGTTGGGCTCCCTGCTCCGCGGGAAGCCTGCTTCTCCCTCTCCCGCTCCCCCCTTCTTGTGTTCCTTCTCTCTCTCTCTCTCTCTCTCTCTGTCAAATAAATAAATAAAATCTTTTAAAAAAAGAGAGAAAGAGAAAAGAGAACAAATTTAGTAACCCTACAATACAAGACTCCATGGAATAAATAGCAAAGCAAAACCAAGCTTTTTGCTGTGGATAAACTATATACCCAAAACAAAGTAACAGAGAATTGGAAGATGAAAACGCAAAGAAGAAAACGACAGGCTTAGAAATACTAACATTTTGAAAAGTCTCAATTTAAACAAACAAAAAAGTTCTATTTTATCAAGTGGATAAAAAAATGTTCAACAATGTCAATTGAAGCCATAAGTACTTTGTTTGGCCAAAATAACAATCATAATGAGAGACTATGAAAAAACTATCTGAACTTGATACCTAAAGAAGAGCATAAGTTATGATACATTAAATATATCAATCACAAACTTTATTAGAAAGAAAATACAGATGTGTATCTCACAAGAAACTCACATTTTTCAAGGTTTTTTTTTTTTTTGATCTGACACATTAATTCTAAATTGTAAATAGAATAAATGTGTAAGAATACCTACAAGAATATTGACACAAAGAAATAGTATGGGTAAATTTTCATGTCATATTTTAAAACATTTACCATTGTAATAATTGAAATAAACATTAAATTATTAAAATTAATATTAAATTATTAAACATAAATTGTTAAACTGAAAGTTAAGATCAACAGTCTATGTCTTCTTTCTTATCCTTTCTCTTTCCCAAATGCATATACATTTATAACAGATATATATGTACATATACGAACAATTCCATAATTGGTGTTAGAAAAATTGGCGCTCTTCTTCAAAAAAACAAGGTACATCTCCACTTCTTACCATACACTTAAAATAAATTGCAGTGAGATTGAATACTTAACCACTAAAAAAAGAGAAGCACAAAAATAAATGGAATAAAAGATAGTCAAATACATTTATAAAATGGAAGAGGACAAAGCATTTCTAATTTTGTCATAAAATTCAGGAACCACAAATGAAAATAATATAGAATTAAGGGAAAGTGAAGAACTTTTATGTAGCCAAACATACTGTATTCAAAGCTAGGAAAAACATTCACCATATATAAGAAAAACAAAGGGCCATTATAACAGATAAATAACTTCCAAATTAAAATGACCAATAACAAAAAATAGAAAAAGGGTATGCAAAGAAAAATAATAAACTTATGAAAAAACTCTCAATCTCACCAAAAAAACCCAAAGAAATCAAAATTAAAATAAAAGAGAAATAAAGACATACCAGTTTGGCTAAGAATCAAAAGATTGCTCAGTACCAATATTGATGAAGGCATAAGGAAATGGATTAATAACTGGAAATCTTCTAAGGACACCCAGGAAGTAGTATCAAAAATTGAACACAAATATTCAGTTGTTGTATCAGCAATTTCACTTCTAGAAATTTATCTTAGGGAAGTAATTAGACAAGTGCACAAACATACATGATTCTTATCTCAGCATTTTTTTCTGACAGGAAAAATTATAAAAACTTCGATGTTTACCCAGCATTGTTTTATTTTTTTTAAAGACTTTATTTATTCATCTGACAGAGAGAGACACAGCGAGAGAGGGAACACAAGCAGGGGGAGTGGGAGAGGGAGAAACAGGCTCCCCGCTGAGCAGGGAGCCCGATGCAGGGCTTGATCCCAGGACCTTGGGATCATGACCTGAGCCGAAGGCAGACGCTTATCGACTGAGCCACCCAGGCGCCCCTACCCAGCATTATTTTTTTTTTTTTAAGATTTTATTTATTTATTTATGTGAGAGAGGGAGAGAGAGCACAAGAGGGGGAGCGGGAGAGGGAGAAGCAGACTCCCTGCCGAGCAGGGACCCCGATGCGGGACTCGATCCAGGGACTCCAGGATCATGACCTGAGCCGAAGGCAGTCGCTTAACCAACTGAGCCACCCAGGCGCCCAGCATTATTTTAATTACAGGACATGCACGCAGTGGAATATCATGCAGCAATTTAGAAGTCTAGATATATGTGTATATATATATGCATGAAATTTGTCCAGACTAAGGGGAAAAAAAACAAATTAAGATAGAATATGTACGCCATGCTCCTATTTTTGCATGATGTAGTTAAAATTTATAGTTACATCCTGGAGTTGTAAAAATGTAACTTTATTTCATTATAACTGAATTCAATCTTTTGAGGTCCTATTTCCATTCAGTGATAGGAAAAAAATCAATCTCAATCACGCAGGGTGACTTCGAAAATTATTTTAAAACTTGTTTATTGAAGCTTAACTCAGTCTCCTCCTTCCATTTTTTCCTTCATTTTCTCTCGGAACCTTCTTCCTTGAGACATCTGGCTACAGAAGAAAGCTCCCGGCTATGCCGGCGCTCAACACTGGAGGTGTGGTCTATCTCTGAGAGTCACAAGGATTACAGGCTGATCCCACCTGGGGTCAGAGGACTGGACCTCGGGTTCTGTCCAGGGGTAGAGGGTCCCATCTTGCTTTCGTGTGTTTGCAGCAGTCATTGCTGGTGTCTGGGGTTCCTGACATGTCCTTATGCCATGAGTTCATGCACATTCTCCCTTCTCCATTCCAGACTCTCAGCCTCTTTCCGCCCGCCAGGTTTTTCAGCGATGGTTCAAAACAACACGGTTGTTTTTGAGGGGATGATAAGACTAAGTGGTTATTTTTTTAGGAGATGAAATCATGACTCTCATAGAAAAAGAAAATGAATACACGGCAAAGATGTTGTTTCGCTCATTAATTAATAAGGGAACCAGTGATGTTGCAACCCAGTTCAAAGAATTCAGAGAACAGGACCTGGAATTCTTCCCATCAGTTTTGAGCCGGAGTAGGAACACCGCCACCAGGAGGCTCCAAACTACAGTTGGGAGGAGATAGTTTGGGCCCACACAGGCAACAATCTCAGAAGGCTCACTGCTTCCAGTTTGCCTCAATCATTTCATTGACCTTTCAATAATGTACCACTGGGTTTAATGTAATTAAATCCATTGGGCTTCACTGATTGTATTACTGGTGGGGTTTACTGCATTTGGTTGAATAATGTCTTGTTTCTCTAAAATCTAAACTTATTCATCAGAACTAGTGCAAACATCTGACGACCTTATTTTCTCTACTGTAGCGCCTTTCTATACATCATTTTACTGTAAATCCATTTCCTTTTCTACATTTTCCATTATATAACAGAGAATTACATAGTTTTTAAAAAATTTATGAATTAGGTAGATTGCATTATCTAAGAATCTCAGTTCATGATGATAATTTCTAAACAGAAAATTGTCAATAAAGGTAGGTTTTGGCTGTGGGGAGTCTCGAGAGCCACTGCATTACACCATTCTGCTTCCTTCTTGAGACCTGTGCTGTGAGCATTGAGGAGAGAAAGTATCTGCAGTGGAGACCATGACATTGGGCTTCAGTTGGGTTTGCCTTCCCCATAATCATGAGTCCGAGGAGTCTTCCTATTCAATCACTTCCTTGGGGCCGATGCCTCATTAATACAGATGATACTTGAAATTTATCATCCCATTTCTGTTCCAATATGTGTGTATAAATTAATGCAGTGAACACTTAGGGTACTTCTTGAATATTATTTCCCATAGCACTTCCAAAACTAAAAATATGCTCACTTATCTGCATAATTCTATATTCTGAATATATCATTCCTTTCTCTATTACTCTGTGTGCAAGGGTAATTTCAATTTTACATGACAAATTAATTTTTAATTTATTTATTTTAGAAAGAGAGGGAGCATGCACAACAGGGGGAGGGGCAGAGGGAGAGAGAGCGAGAATTTTCAAGCAGACTCCCCACTGAGCACAGAACCTGATGCAGACTGGATCCCAGGACCCTGAGATTGTGACCTGAGCTGAAATCAAGAGCCAACCACTTAACTGACTGAGCCCCCCGGCGCCCCTACATGATAAATTAATTTTTAAATTAAAATTAAAATTAAAAATTAAATTAAATCAAATTAAAATTAAAAATTAAATTGCATAGATGTTTCCAAATCTGAATTCAGAATTCAGGGTAAATTCACATCTTTGAAATGTTTTGTAGGGTGCCTGGGTGGCTCAGTCGGTTGAGCCCCCGACTCTTGATTTCGGCTCAGGTCATGATCTCTTGTGAGAAGGAGCCCCAAGTGGGGCTCCACTCTCAGCGGGGAGTCTGCTTGAGATTCTCTCTCTCTTCCTCTGCCCCTCCCCCCACTCATTCCCTCTCACTCCCTTAAGTAAATAATCTTTAAAAAATTTTTTTAATTTAAAAAATAAAATGTTTTGTATGTGAATGGAGCATTTAACTCACATGTCACAAAATAAGGCAAGACTGGGGCGCCTGGGTGGCTCAGTCGTTAAGTGTCTGCCTTTGGCTCAGGTCATGATCCCAGGGTCCTGGAATCAAGCCCTGCATCGGGCTCCTTGCTTTATTAAAAAATAAAAAATAATAAGGCAAGACTATCAAAGAAAATTAATAAAAATAGAATCAAGAATTAAATTCAAATATAAAAAGGTAGCGGGAATAATAACACAACCCCATAGCTATTGCTTGGAAAATACTAACAAAAACCTCTACCAAAGCTAATCAAGAAATTAAGGAAATATTAATACAGTAATAGTGAGAAGGGAATATAATCAATACAAAATGGTATCTTTTAAATTTTTAACAGATTTGTACTTTTTAAAAAATGAAAGTTGCTAGTTCTGCTAGACCAGGTAGTGCAATCATTATTTTTTTTTAACATTGTTGAGGATTTCAGAGGGCTATTCACTAATAAATGTATTGCCCCAAAAAAGTGGTATCTTTTAATAAGAGAAACTTACTAACATACACTCAGTTCTGTGCTTCAGAAGTGAACAGACCTCCTCATAGATATCCCAGAGGCAGCCACAAACACATCTGTAATTGACCTCAGATTCTTCTCCTTACCCTCCCCCCCGAATCTGTTCCTTCTCTAACTTTTCCTGTCTTAGTAAATGGCACCACTACCATGCAGTGGTAAGTCAGAGGCAAGAGAATTTTATTCATTTCCCTTACAACACACATTCCATCACATTACTAGATCTTGATTGCTTTTGTCTCTTACATATATCTAAAATATTCCCACTTCTGTCCATCTTTACTGCCAATAGCCTAGTCTAAGCGAACATCATTTTTCACATTAGTGCACCCTACCGATCTCCTTTCATCCACGCATAACCCCATCTAAACTATTACCCAGTCAGTAAGCTTTCGAATCAACACATCCCATCATTTCTCTCCCTGCCTTGAAACCCTTGGGTGGCTCGCTGGCCTTTACTCAAAAGAAAAACTCAGCACAAATCACAGGGTTCCACCTGACACAGTTCCTAATAATCATCCCACTCTGGCTCCCGTTTTTTTCATGCTCCATGTATATAATCTTTCAGGTACTTGAGAGCATGCTTTAAAACGTTTATGCATAACGTTCCATCAACTTTTCCTGCCCTCCTTCACCTAAACGATGTCTACAGTCCTCAGCTATGAAATTTAAAGGGACTTTGTCAGGGAAGCCTTGCTTGGGGCTTCATCCCCACTCTTAGACAAGGTAAAGCTCCCCCATAATATTCATCTCACTTACAATACTTACTCTCCCAATGGCTGCCCTCCTTTCTGGGTTGTAAGCTCTGCGAGGATGCCTGCTGCATCTTCCTGTTTACCACTCTTTCTCAGATATGTGCCATAATGTTTAACACGGCACATGATTCATAGATGCTTCCTTGGGAAGCCCAGAAATATTTAAAAGGAGTTTAGAAAAGGTAAGGTGAAGTATGATACTATTTTTGAAATGTTAAACCTAAGTAGAGATAATATGATATGATCTAATGAATACGTAACTAGAAATACATTCAGCTGTGATTAACAGGAGCCTGAAAAACAAATTAGGGCTTTTATTTTTCTTACATCCTTTTTTTTATTAAAGATTTTATTTATTTATTTATTAGAGAGCGAGCGAGAGAGAAACAGCATGAGAGGGGGGAGGGTCAGAGGGAGAAGCAGGCTCCCCGCCGAGCCGGGAGCCCGATGTGGGGCTCGATCCCAGGACTCCGGGATCATGACCTGAGCTGAAGGCAGTCGCTCAACCAACTGAGCCACCCAGGCGCCCCTATTTTTCTTACATCCTGAAAACCCTTAAGGTAGGGAGTCCAGAGCCTGTGCAGCAAACACAGATAAAAGTTAAGTGTTGTCAGCTTACAGATGTTTTTAAAATCATGGAACTAGATAACAGTACCCTAGTAAGGAAAGATAGGAAAGGAAGAGAACAGGCATAGGACTGAGCTTTGGGGGACCCTAGCAGAAGAAATTATTCAATAATATATTCCAGTAACACCAAAGAAGTGACAAGGTGAAATTTCCAAAGCTAGCGTCATACATGTGACCTTTAAGGCTGCTGCCGGTGAAGACTTAAACGTGAAAACAAAATGGTATTGGAAACTGGAGGCAAAAGGATCCTTTTATTTTTTTTAATTGTAAAGATTTTATTTATTTATTTGAGAGAGAGCATGAGCAGGGGGAAGAGGCAGAAGGGGAAGGAGAAACAGACTCCCCGCTGAGCAGGGACCCCCCCCCCCCATCAGGGTCCTGGGATCATGACCTGAGCTAAAGGCATACGCTTTAACTGACTGAGCCTCTCAGGTGCCCCCAAAGGGATCCTTTTAAAATAGAAGCAGAAAGTTTAGTAACTGACACAACAACATAGAAAGTAGAACATGTACTTATCAACTGGGTGATTTAATTGGGAGGTTTCCAGGTAGAATGTTGGCGGTTTTGTTTGTCTTCCTTTTGTCATTTATAGTAAATGGCAACAAGAGACAGATGAGCTAAAAAAAAAAAAAAAAAAAAGACTTAAATATAAAGGAGCCAGAATTGTTTGAAACTGTCAATTTCTAAAAATGGCCAATGATGCCACGCTTCAAGCATAGAACAGATTGAAGGCACCGTCAGGAGAACACGGTCTAGGGGCGCCTGGGTGGCTCAGTTGTTAAGCGTCTGCCTTTGGCTCAGGTCATGGTCCCGGGGTCCTGGGATCGAGCCCCACGTCGAACCCCACATCGAGCCCCACATCGGGCTCCCTGCTCTGCGGGAAGCCTGCTTCTCCCTCTCCCACTCCCCCCGCTTGTGTTCTTTCTCTCGCTGTGTCTCTCTCTGTCAAATAAATAAAAATCTTTAAGAAAAAAAAAGGAGAACACAGTCTAACGATGAAGTTCAGCTTGCAACTATAAAATATTTTCCTCAGGTATCAGAAAGATCTAAGTTGGTGCCTCCAAGAACCATCCGAACGACAGGGCTTCTAAAAAAACCTAAAAAGTGGGGCGCCTGGGTGGCTCAGTTGGTTAAGCGACTGCCTTCGGCTCAGGTCATGATCCTGGAGTCCCGGGATCGAGTCCCGCATCAGGCTCCCTGCTCGGCGAGGAGCCTGCTTCTCTCTCTGACCCTCCCCCCTCTCATGTACCCTCTCTCATTCTCGCTCTCTCAAATAAATAAATAAAATCTTTAAAAAAAAAAAAAAAAAAAAAAACCTAAAAAGTGGTATCTCTGCTATAAACATCCATGTGCAGGTCTTTGCGTGGACAAAAGTTTTCAGTTCCTGGGTGAACATCAAGGAGGGTGACTGCTGGGTCGTATGCTGAGAGCGAGTTTAGTTTGGGCTGTACCATTTTGTATTCCTGCCAGCAATGCGTGAGAGTTGCTACGACTCCGTATCCTCATCAGAATATGATGTTTGTTGTCAGTGTTGTGGATTTTTGCCATTCTAATGGGTGTATAGTGGTACAGAGGATGATGAGTATCTTTTCATATCTTATGTGCTATCCATAGAACTTGTTTTGTGAGGCGCCAGTTCAAGTCCTTTGCCCACTTTTAAAATGGATTTATTGTTGAGTTTTAAGAGTTCTTTGTATATTTTGGTTAACAGTCCTTTATCAGATAGACCTTTTGCAAATATTTTCTCCCAGTCTGTGGCTTATTTTTTTTTCATTCTCTTGTCTTTTACACAGCAGATGTTTTTAATATTAATGAAGTCTAGTTTATCAATTATTTCTTTCGTGGATCATGCCTTTGGTATTGTATCTAAAAAAATCATTGCCACAGCCAACTTCATCTAGATTTATTCCTATGCTAACTTCTAGGAATTTCAGGGTTTTGTATTTGACATTTAAGTCTCTGATCCATCTCGAGTTAATTCTTATGAGGGGTATAAAATCCGTGTCTAGATTCATGTTTTTACATGTGTAAACACTGTAGGACTATAAACTGGTACAATTTTTTTGGAATGTATTTTGGTATCCTCCACCAAAGTTAAAAATTTTAATGTATATTCCCTATGATCCAGAAAAGATTAGAATCCTAATATTCATCAAAATTTAATACTATTTGTCAGCATAAGTTGGTTATGGTGCAGTAAACAAATGAGCCACAAAAGCTCACCGTAAACACAGCGAGTGTTTATTTCTTTATCATGCTGTACATTCAGTATTCAGGGATTTTTCTCTGCCTCGTTGATCAAGGTCTCAGGTTGATGAGGACTTCAGTCTCTTCATATTCACTTCTCTGTGCTTGGCTTTCAGGGAAAAGATCTGGAGAGTAGCACAAAGGCTTTTTACTTTCTCAGCCTAGAAATGACATTTGTCACATCCCCTAATAGTCCCCTGGCCATAATTAGTCACATGGTCACATGGACTCGCCTAGCAGCAACATAGTTTTCCAAGAGGCTTGGAAGGAGGGGAAAATAAAATATGGATGAGCTCTAAAAATCTCGACTTCAATTACACATTAAGGTGGCTTCATCTTTACCAACCTTGGATATCTCTCTGTTATCAAGTAAAAAACCCAAATATGTCATAGATAGCTAACCTTATTTTGTTTAAAAGAAACCTCTCCACTTCTTCCTGGATAATAGTTTCAGATATTAATTTCTGCTCTTTTATTTCTCTCCTATTTCCTTCCTTTTCTTTCTTCCTCTTAAACATATCAAAGGCTCCGTGCTTCCTGGCTTGAGGAGGAATGTGGCAGGACCACAGCAGAAGACCTTGGACTCTGAATCTGGATCTTCAGTCCAGAGAGGTCCCCTGGGCTGCGTGTATCACGTGAGTAATTCGCTACTGCATCCTTCTCCTTGGGTAGCTCATGGATATCTCAAATTTTACTCATTATTGTTTTCCTGAAAACTTGCTCCTTATCTATGTTCCTTATCTCACCACATCACATCCCCATTCGTCCGGTGGCCAAGGTCATCACCTGGATTATGACCTTATCCCCACAATCTCCGGGCACCAAGCCCTCGTGAATCCAACCACCTCCTTCTCTGCACCTCCATTACCACCTTCATCTGCCATCCCAGGTAATGGGACAGCCACTGATCTTGTCTCTTGCATATGGGCTTCCTTGTCTTCAATTTCTTCTGAAATGTAAACCGGACCGTGTTACTCCTTTACTTAAATCCTTTAACCCATTCCCCATAATTATTAGGATAAAATGATTATCTAAATCACTCAAGACATCATGCCTGCCTGTCTGCCTGCCTGCCTTTTAAGCCTCAATCTCAGTCTATACTTGCTCTGCTTTCCAAAATGACATGTGATCTCTCACCAAGAATTTACGCATCCTATTGAGAATTCCTATCTACCTGGGCTAGATGTGTGCCTTTTTCTAACAGGTGGTTTGGGTGTGCACCAGTTACCAGAGTGGATGCAAGTTCGGGAGCTTGACAGAGCCACACCTTTGTGCAAGTCAGGCCCAAGGGGAGGGTTTTGAGGGGACAGTTTCTATGCTAAGATGGAGCCTTCCTCAACTATTCTTACAAAGGTAGTCCCTCTCCCCGCCCATCTTTATCCCTCTTATTTGCCTTTAATTTCTGTCACGTCAGAGTTTCCTTTGTAACTCATTATAATTTGTAATTTTATTTTTAACTTACTTATTTCTTCCTGTTTTCTGCTTCATTCCTACTAAGTTCTAAGCTCCATTAAAGATCTTGCCTATCTCGTTCACAGCAGTACCATACATGCCTAGTATAGGGAGGGCTCTCAAAGAGTCCTTGTGAACAAATAAAGAATGAGATCATGATGACTATCACACCTAATTATGGTTTTACAGTTCTCAACCAAGAACCATTAAGTAAATGGCACCATACTTGTAGTTTTGTTCCAGTCATTTGTATCATAAAAAGGAGGCAGAAAGTACAAGATGATCTCATTCTCAAAGAATTTATAATCTAGTTTGGGATACAGTCATACCTGCATGCCTATCCAAGCATGAGCACCCCACGGAACAAATCCTGTACCTGTTTGTGACCTGTTACCTTCTATCACTTTTTCCGGGCCAAGTTCTTTAAAGGATTTAAAATAATGCAATACATCGTACCTCTCACGGAACTCATAATTTGTTTGGGCAGCCAAGACAAGGACATACGAGGAATTATGGACTGCTATATAAAATAGATGTAATTATGTTCAAATAATTCTATAGACAACAAACATTAGGCCCCTGATTTTTCCTCTGAGACTCAGTTTCCTCATGTATAACAGGGGCTTTGCAAAGACCAAAATACAAACTATAGGAGTGTCTTCTGTAAGCTGTAGATCACATTACAAATCCAACATGTACTAATATTAAAGATCTTCCCAAAGCATACCAAGGTAAGTTAAACAAGACACACTCAGAAAGCACAAATATTGATAAAACATTAATTCAAAAGCCTTGACCTTGGTTTTTCATCGTTCCTACTTAAGTTTAACTGCATCATTCTTAAACGTGAGGGAAAACCTTCATCAGGGTTGTGGAACCAAGGAGCCATTTCTTGGTCCAGAGCGCCTTTATTCATGGTTCACACATTTTACTTCATTTAAACAAGTGCATTTTAAGCACTACTTAGTACTTTGCTATGTGAGGTGGGGAGTATAAAGTAAGATTCCTTTCCTGAAAGATTCAAGAGATAAAATGCAAACCTATTATAAACAATATTATACCAAAACAAAATGCACTCTGGCTTCCCTGATGTCAGTGCGAAGACATTGAGAGTATTCTAGAAACAAAATATAAGCTCACTTTGTGAGGGTCTCTGGGTGTTAGGTAATGTGTGCAACAGAGATCTCTGGTCTAGCTTCCATCCTTCAGGAGAGATTTTTACTTTCTACTTTATTCATTCCTGTATTCCTTGAAATATTTCTAAGTTTCTGTAATTTTCATCATCACAAAATTTGTCTCTGGACACATACACACACAACCTCTAGGGAAGTATCAGCCCCCAGCTTGCAACCATTGTTTTTTGTTTTTTGTTTTCTTTTTTGAAGATTTTATTTATTTATTTGAGAGAGAGAGGCAGCGAGAGAGAGAACACAAGCAGGGGGAGTGGGAGAGGGAGAAGCAGGCTTCCCATGGAGCAGGGAGACAGATGCAGGGGCTCGATCCCAGGACCCTGGGATCATGACCTGAGCCAAAGGCAGCTGCTTAACCGACTGAGCCACCCAGGCGCCCCACAACCATTGTTATAAAGAAGTTTTAGAAGTTTCAGTATGAAAAGGTTAGAATGTATTTGAAGAATTGGAGAACAGATTAGTGGTTGCTAGGAGGCAGGATGGGGGTCAGGGAAAGAACTGTGGCTATCAAAGTGTAATAGGAGGGATCTTTGTGGTAAGAGAACTACTCTATACATTGTATGAATGTCAAGATCCTGGTTGTGCTTTATACTATGGTTTGGCAAGATATTGCCATTGGGGGAAACTGGGTGAAGGATAGAGGAATCTCTCCATATTATTTCTTACAACTGCATACGAATCTACAATTATCTCCAAAGGAAAGTTTAATTTTTAAATGTTAGCAACATTATAACTAACTGAATAAAATTGGAATTTACGAGCCCATAACTGGTATACATAAATGGGAGAGGACAAAACTTTTTCTTACTGTAGAAAGCTAACCAAAAGCTGAGTGAGAAAAAGAATTAGAAATTCATCACTTGGCAACCATCAGAGTAATGATTCATTCATCCAAGAAATTTCAATGGATGCTAAGACTGGACATTAAAATTCCAAGACAAATAGAGTATTTCTTACAAAATGCTATTATTACCAAAAAAAAAAAAAAAAAAAGCAAAAAGAGTGGTTTTCTTCACAGTGGAGAAATCCGGCAGGCAACGCCTTAATCAAGTAATCCAAGCTGACATCACCAGGAAAGGAACAAATCAACCTCCTGGGTTACTTGATAGGATGTATGAGAACCACAGCAGCACTTGTCTCATTTTACCAAAGTAATAGGAATCTAATCACAAAGAACTATTAAACGCACCCAAAATCAGGGACATGCTACAAAATCACTGACCTGTGATCTTGAAATGTCAAGGTCAGGAAGGTCAAGGAAAGACTTAGGGGTTGTTCAAGATTGAAGAAGACTCAAGAGATGTCGTAACTAAATACACCCAGCGATCCTAGACTGGACTCCTTTGCTGCAAGGGACATTAGCGCAAAAATTGGTGAAGCTTCAACGGGGCTGTGAATAAAAGGGTAGTTTGTCAGTGTTAATTTCCTGATTTTGATGGTTGTATTCAGGTTGTGAAAGAGAATGTTGTTTGTAGGAATCACACAGTATTCAAGGATGAAGGGGCATCATGTCGGCAACTTCCAAATGGTTCAGGAATATGTTCTGTAAATTTGGCATACTTTGAGATTGTTTTAAAATAAAAATTATGTGGGCACCTGGGTGGCTCAGTTGGTTGGGCGACTGCCTTTGGCTCAGGTCATGATCCTGGAGTCCCTGGATCGAGTCCCACATCGGGCTCCCTCCCTCTGACCCTCCCCCCTCTCATTCTCTCTCTCTCATATAAATAAATAAAATCTTTAAAAAATAAATAAACTAAATAAAATAAAAATTATGTTTAATATAAAAAATGCAACTGGTAATTTTTTCTGCAGTCTAGAGCTCAAGAGATCATGGTGTGCCCAATTTCTTCCTCTTCCAATAAACCATACACAGTCAAATGAGGAGGACAGCATGAGTGAAAATGGAATTCTCTAAATCAGGGGTTGGCACAGCTTTTCTGTAAAGGGTCAGACAGTAAATATTTTAGACTTTGAGGGATGATCTCTGTTGTAACTATTCAATTCTGCTGTTGTAGTACAAAAAATAGCCATAAAAAATAAACTGATGAATGTGGCTCTATTCCAATAGAACTATTTAACACTGAAGGTTCATACAATTTCCATGTGTTTTATATGCCTCCCCCATGCCCCAATCATTTAAGAATGTAAAGCTCATCCTTAGTTCATACAAAAACTGGTAGATTTGGCCAATGGGTCTTAGTTTGCCAATCTCTGCTTTAGAGTTTAAAATGGTTTTTACATGCCATGCCATTAAACAGATTAGTAAATAATCGGTAAACAAACATTATAAATTTACGAGAAGAACTAGAGAATTTTATGTTTAGACTACCAAGGTACAAGTTAATGTTACAGAATGAACACACCCTGCTTTGGAAGATTGCAGACCCATTTTGGCTCTTAGTTACACACATATCTTCTGTCAGATGATGCCTAAATCCAAGCCCATCCCAACACACACACAAACCCCAATCCTTCTGAGGGCTTGGTGAAGCTCACTTGGTGTGAAAAATAATTTGTTTCAAAACATCTTGCCATAAAAATGTTCTTACCTTGGTGTAACGAAGGGACCTGATAAAGACATGTTTCTAGGGGCGCCTGGATGGCTCAGTCGGCTAAGCGTCTGCCTTTGGCTCGGGTCGTGATACCAGGGTCCTGGGATCGAGCCCCACATCGGGCTCCCTGCTCAGCAGGAAGCCTGCTTCTCCCTCTCCCACTCCCCCTGCTTGTGTTCCCTCCCTCGCTGTCTCTGTCAAATAAATAAAATCTTAAAAAAAAAAAAAAAAAGACATGTTTCTACAGTTTTAATCTAGCAGGAGTCACAAGCTGGGTTTAAGTAAAAGGACAAGAGGGGCACCTGGGTAGCTCAGTCAGTTAAGCATCCGCCTTTGATTCAGGTCATAGTCTCAGGGTCCTGCTCAGTGGGGAGTCTGCTTCTCCCTCTCCCTCTATCCCTGGCTCATGCTCTGTCTCTGTCTCTCTTTCTCAAATAAATAAAATCTTTTTTTAAAAAAGAAAAAAGGCTAGAAACAATATCACAAAATTACATTTCAGAAGTTGAGGGGCTAGTAGAATAAATTAGAAGGAAGACAGAGAGTGGAACCTAATAGTTAATTGGGAAAGAAAAATGGGAAAACCAGTAAGACTCATTAATTGTATATCAGCTGAGGTTTTGAGTCTAGGATACTATGGTTTTACTAATTTAAAAAAGGAAATATGTGAGGGGTGGCTAATTTGTGAAGAAGAGTTCTAAGATACCTGATTTCTAATAATCTTAAAACCACCTAAATTTAAAGGTTCAGAACGCTCTTCCAAATACTCACTGAGACATTCATTTGAATAAACGTTTTGTTATCTTTTCCAATAACATCTTAGCAATATACTGAAACAAATATTATTGGCATATAATTGGAAGATACCTGTGACTTTTGTTATTAAAATCAATAAGCATGAACGGCCACCTGGGTGGCTCAGTCTATTAAGCGCCCGACTCTCGGTTTCTGCTCAAGTCATGATCTCATGGGTTGTGAGACTGAGCCCCATATGGGGCTCTGCACTCAGTGGGGAGGCTGCTTGAGATTCTCTCCCTCTGAACTTCCCCCCTCTCTAAAATAAATAAATCTTTAAAAAAAGAAAAAAATCAATAAGCGTGAAGATCACTGTGATTTTATAAACTCCCAGTGAGAGTTTTTCATCAAGTCACCAGAAAGTTTTCAGAAAATTACTTTTTCCAAAAGAAACTCACACTAAGACTTATTACTGACGTTAAAAGAAACCGTTATGAGCTGGGGAAGCACTCAAGAGTTCAGAAGCCCTGGTGGCAGGGAAATAAAGTTGTTCACAGAAGGCAGGCGACATGCAACGCCAGGCTGGAAGGCTCTTGAGCAAGAGAAACAGCACTGACCACAACCACACACTGCCAAACACTGACTGAAGATGAATTTATTAAGGTCCAATTAGTATAAATTAGTCCAATTTATTAAGGTCCAATTTTTAATTTCAAATAGTCCAGAATATATGCACATGAAAGTCCAAGTTCATTTCATTCACTTCCAACATAACATGCTCTGTATTTTGTATAAAGAATGTGCAAACACCTTTCTGCTAACTGGTTCCCCGCGTTTTCACGGTGGGCACTTTACAAGTCTGCCCTCTGCTCAAATGCTGATGGAGCAGACTTCTTCCTTCCTAGACAAAATGATTCTTCTGGACATCTTTCTCTTAAACGTACTCCCGACTTTCCCATACCTGCTTCATGACTCTGACTTGACCGGCTACTTTTTCTAACAAACTGGTGCAATGACTAGTTCATCTGGACCATTCACTGAACAGGTATCACCTACCATGGTGGCAGTCTCCTGGGGGTGATTCCGAAAGAATACAGAGTATCCAGTCCCATACTGACGCACTCAACCCATTTGCTACAGGTGGGTCCCAAGCCATTTACTACGAAGATCCTTTATTCTCTTGGCATGTTTGATGTCTTCGCATTGTCTTCACGTCTACATTACGGGTGTGGCCACCAAGAGCCGGACATTGGCTTCTCAAACAAAATTTGGGATTGCTAGACATATTCATTAGAGTGTCCAGGTTGTTTGTGACAGTTGACTGTTTCTAGTCCATCTTGTGATATAAAAAAGTCACTCTCAACTAAAGTGACCACTGCATTTCCTGTGTAAAAAGGCAATTTAACTGGCTTTCCTCTCAATTGCCACCTGTATGGCACAAAGCAGGAAATCCCTTTTTATAAAAGGTAAGAGCATGGAAAGACATTTCACATTAAAAAAAAAAATCCTTCATGGGAATATGTCCTAAGTAAATAACAATTATATGGACAAAGTTGTATGTACACAAAATTTTTGCAACATTATTTATAGTAGCGAAAATTAGAAATGACCTAAGTAGTCAACAGTGTGGGAACGGTTAAATAAACTGAGTTGCATCCATTAAATGGAATATTATATAGACAGTAAAATTATGTTTTTGTAAAATTTTTAATGCCATAGGAGAATGTGGCAACTCTGCAGTGGAAGGAAAAAAAAAACTGGTTATAAAATTGTTTACGTATGATCCAAATTATATAAAAAGGGATATAATATACATAGAGGCATACACAGGGGGAAAAGCTGTTAACGGTGGTTACTTCTGGGTTGTGATATTACCAGTAATTTTTTTTTGTTTTACACATTTCTGTATTTTTCAAGTTTTCTACAATGACTATGTCTTATTTTATAATACAGAAAAAACACAGGCTATTAAAACATTCCTCTGATGTATTGATAATTAGAATGTACTTGGATATTATAAATATATGGGAACAATATTACTGTGTTTCATCTTCTAGGACCTTTTTTAGAGTACATTTTCTTTTGGTAATAAACTTACATTCCCTGTTTTACATGTGTTATAACACTTTGATAAGAAGGTAATATTAGGATTAGAGCATTGTTTCATAACCTAAACAAATACTGGCTTTGACCTCTAGGTTCTTCTATGTCCTAGAAGATTTAAAATCAATACCCTTTTATCTTTTTAAGTAAGGCATACTGCATACATACATTACATGCATGCTTTCTAAAAAAATCATTCTAATTTACAGTTTTCCTACACAAGGAAAAAAATGGAGTTATGATAGTTTAAAAACAGCCTATAGTCTTATCCATCACAAGCATGTTGATAGGCATACACATGTTTATTTAATGAAATGTATCCTCTGGAAATAAAAAAAGGGAAGCCTGTATGTGGATGAAGTTGTGGATTCAATTAGTCAGAATTTATTCTGACTTGCACCAAACCACACAAAAAATCATTTGAAGTCTAGTTAGCGTAGTCTAAATGGACACTCCAGAGTCTGTTTATGAATTCCATGGCAAGATCTCCACTTTCTACTTTTCAAAAGGAATGGGGATCAGGATGAGGGTTGTCACGTAAGCCTATTTTCAACATATCTCACGTCTTATTGGGTCTAGGGACGAATACTGCCTTTGGTTAGTGTTTAAGTACATGAGTTTATTTTTCCTCCCCCTCTCTCACACCCCACCTTGCCCTGGCATTGGGGGCGGGGGGGAGGCTGTTCATCCCTCCGTCCATGATGGCTGGCTTCTCATCTTAGTTGCCTTTCTAAACCACAGAGTGGTCATTGCTGTGAACTCCGGCCAAGATGGTGTGGTTGAGGGAGGAAGCTGAGCGGTCAGAGCCTTCCGTGGGGCCACTGGTGCCGTCACCACGCTGGCAGCACAGGATCTGTCTGAAGGTGGCACTCATCTCCTTGTCGCGATAGGAGTAGATGATGGGGTTCATGGCGGAGTTGAACTCGGCGAGCAGAAGGAAAAATTTCTCATAGGCCAGGACGTCACACTGTGGACAGCACACATCGAGAAGTAACAGGACCAATCCAGGAGTCCAGCAGATGATAAAGGCACCTACAAAGGACAGGGATGGAAAAGATTTTAAAAAGGAAGAACGAAAAAGTACATAATTATGAAGCAAAGCAACTGTAATGTGAAATGATTTGGGTTCGGTATAAAAATACTGAGATTCAAAGCCACCAGATCATCTGAAATGAAATGCTCATTTGCTGGTGGGGGAAAAAGAAAACTGAAGAAAGTTTTAATGCTAAAATAATTTAATAGTATCTCATTGATTCAGATCCTACTAAAATTGAGTATTTATGAGACAGTGGTGATGACTACTTTAAGCAAAACACTGAGTTCGCTAAGCAATTGAGACATGAAAGACTGCATTGGGGATATACACTTCAACACCTACAACCGTGGGGTTTATAGCGGTATAACATTGTTTTGGGGGAAAAGGTAAGCCTGTGACAAATATCCTTTAATGTTTAATTTAAGGCACAATTTCTGAATTCAGGTTGAAGGGACTCAAATCCTTGCTTTGCTGTTTAAAAAAACTGGGTGAATTTAGGCAATTATTTTCTTACTTCAGTTTTCTGATGTGGAAAATAGAAATGATCATACCTCATCAGGTTTGTTGTGAAGAGTAAATGAGTGCTAAGAAAATAATTGTTAAGTATATATTTTAGCAGTAACAACAATAATACTGTTATTATCTGCTCAGTATCATGGGCCTATTTGGAAATAGAAATTTCCAACAATAAGATGGATATTTATTTTTTATTCAGCAATCATTTAAAAGGTGTTCTATATGCTTTAAAAATACTAACTCATTTACTCTGTACACAACCGTCAGAGAAACCATTATCCCCTCATACAGATGAAGGAACTGAGAAAATACTAGGTGACATTCCTGCTTCCTGAACTTCATAAAATTAAATATTTTAAACCAAATTTTATGCTTTAAATGTTTTTACTAATTTAGATCAACTTTCTTTTCTTCCCAGCTATTCTGAATTGTTAAGGTTTTACTAGAACTGTCAAAAGAATGGAAATACAGTCTTTATTCTTAATTTCAGCTGATTTTGTTCCTCAAATCACTAATTTGGCTCCCAGGGGAAATGGAAGTTGTGAAACAGCACCCAAATCTACCACCATGTTACCCCAGGATCTGCTGGGGATCCTCAGCCAAGAGGACATGGGTCAACAGAACCAGTGGGCACCATCACAACCCATTACAGCTCACCCCACACGTGTAATCAGGCTCCACAGTGAACAGACAGGGAACAGAGATGACCCCCGAAGTGCATCTGAATCTTCAGATGGAAATGGCACTGGCCTAAGTAGATCCAGACTTGGACCGGGGTCATGGATCTGGACCAGTCTCAAGGAGTGAGTTTAGTAAAATGTAAACACAAGAGATTTAGTCTCCAAACAGCCCATTTTTTAATGTGAGCTTTCTTTTTTGAAACTATTCAGCAGGGAAATGAAAATAAAGGAGAAAATACCCCCATAAAGCTCTTTGTTCGAAAACACAAATGTGTATTGGTTTTAAACTGCTGTTCACTTTGAAGGCCGTCCAAGGTGCTTCATTTTCTAATAAATACAATACCTTAGACTTTCCTTAGAGAGAAAAAAAAATATTTCAAATATCAGGAGATAATAGCCAAGGAGCTATTTGAACTTCAAGTAAAAATGTTAATAAAGCATTCATTCCAAGTCCTTGAATTTCCTTGCTTGAAAATCACTCAGAAAGCTAAACATAAAGGGAAATCAAAGGAATGCCTCTTGGGTTTCAGAAATAATGCATTATTCATTGAGAAGCCAGGAAGGGAATTATTCTCAGGGTGGAAAATGCTTGGATGGAAAATGCATGGTCCCATTATTTCATTTACTTGGAAACTAAAAACATGCAGGCCCTTCATGAATGGGACAGCATTCTTGCAAGTTTCCTTTCCCTTTCTTTTATCAAAGCTCTAATTGAACTCAAATTCAGAACTTGATTAGATACCAGCAACATGCATCTCAACAGATTTATTTTAAATAAAATGATCTTTTTCTCCTCCCGGGCAGCAGAAGGGAACATCCTTATTCTCACAGACTTCAAGTGACAGAATTCAGATACGGTCATCTGTTGTTTAGAACTTCTTCTGATTTTTAAATTCAAAAGGAGCAAGATCTTTTCAATAAAAGCCAGAGTCTCGGAAAGTAACCCACGGGTCTTACGTTTAGACAAAAAAAAAAAGCAAGGAGGCTTGCGAGATCAGAGACAGGAAGTGAGCAACACGAGCCTGACACAGGAGCTAATACATGTGGACGCTTCATTGAGGAACTCAGAGTCATCTCCCTTATTCGCTGAAAGGAACTGTTTATAGAACCGTGATCAGGCCCAACCACACAGTCTCAATACTCTTTGGTTCTTCAAGACTCAATGAGTAACTCGAGGGACTCGCAGTAAAGGCCTCAAAAATCAACAACTAAAACCAATCATACAGTTTTCCCTTCTTCTCCCCTTCCCTTCTCTTTCACAGAGGTGCCAAGGACCAAACTGCCCCAAAGTGAAGATGGACTACAGAAGTAGAACAGGGGGCCTGGAAAATCCCAAGGGGCTGAGGCTTCTAAACAATAGCGAGTGGGGCTCCCTGCCAGCTCAGTCAACAGAGCGTGTGACTCTTGATCTCGGGGTTGTGAGTTCGAGCCCCATGCTGGGTGCAGATGACTAAAACATAAAATCCTTAAACAATAAAATAAAGAGTGAGTGAATGTTATGAAATCAAGTTTGCTCAAATTATGGATTTACCCCCAAGCTTCTAAAAACAAGAACAAACTACACTCAGGCCCTTTCGGTATTAAGTAGCCAACCATAATTCAGTTGGGTGATAGGACTTGAGATGTGCATTATGGACCCTATGAACACCTAATCTGCAGAGACTCAAGTGCACACCAATAGCAGGTTAATAAGAGTCAAAAGGACTTCCATCTCCGCATCAGTAAAGTGGAAAAGTGACAGCTCCCTGCCTACTCTACAGGGTGTGGTGAGGATCACCTTAAGATACAACATGTAAAAGCTCTCTAGACGCCGTGCATCTGCTTGACTATACTACCTACACGCATTGTGGGTAGCATGAGTAAAGGCTGCTGTAGCTGCACCAGAGCAGATATCCTCCAAAGGGCAGAACGTGGAAAAATGTTTTGGACTGTAGAAGACCTGGCAGCTCCAAGATGAAACTGCCCCGACTGTAAGAGATTCCAAGGCCTTGCAGTTGAATATAAGGAGGATGAGAAGAAGGGAAAGAGAGGGAACCCAGAAAAGCATGGGACCCCTAAATCATTCTGAAGGTTCTCATGGGTCAACTCAATACCTAGACCAAGATGGCACATAAAATGATGCAGTATTCAGTGGGGACACTGCTTTATGTAGCTTGTGTATTTCCAAGACATTTCTGATGGACATATTCCCACAGATCGGGGCATAAAATGATGCAGTATTCAGTGGGAACACTGCTTTATGTGGCTTGTATATTTCCAGGACATTTCTGATGGACATATTCCCACAGATCGGGGCATAAACTAAGGAACTGTATGCAACATTAGGAAAGTAAGAGGAAGCATAAGTCCTTTATGGTTATTTACTATAAAGTCAGAAGCCAGAAGTGGCAGAAGATAAGATGTCCAAGGTCACGAAGGCCTTGTGTATCTGGCTAAGACATGTGAAATTTCTCTAGTGTGCACACTAGTTCTCAGGCCTACCACACATTACAATAGCCTGCAGGGCTTATAAGAAAGAATGATCTTCACCTGTACTTCCCCCATGAGATTTTAATGTCATTGGCCTTCCTAGTCAGAGTCTCACTGAATACGGAACACTATCATAGAGTGGAAGAAGAAAATGATCTGGATAAAAATAAGGACAAAAACATTGGATGTTTCCAAATTCCAGAGGAGAAATAATAAAAGCCTGAATCAGGGCAGTGGCAATGGGGATGAGTATGAAAGGATTAGTAAAGTATTTAGGAGATGGACTGCATGAAATGGGTAAGATAAAAGAGAGTTTGGGTGTGACTCCTAGATTTTCCACTGGGGTGAAGGAAGAAGGTTGCTACCTTTCACTGAAGGAGGAAAACAGGGAAAAGCGATGATCAGGGTTTTCTGAGGGGAGATGAGGAGAACAGAGGATGACCATGAGTTTACTGATCTGTGGTCTGAGACACCTGCCGGACTTCAGATGCAGATGCCTTAAGGACATGATAGGCTCATGGCAATTTGAGTCCTGGGAAACCGTCTCCTAGCACGCTGAACAAGAGTGGTTACATTCTGCACTATTGGCCAATTTACAAGTAACACGGGGAGAGAGATTCCAAGGCCTTTTATTCTACCCGTGGGTTAGAATAAAATAGCTGAAGTTGCTCTTAGAACAAGCTTCATTCCTTCCTTACACATCTGTCAAATCAATCTGTGAGGGGCCCCGTGCCCACAAAGATGGAAGGAGAGGTGCTGGAATGCGGGCATAAAAAGCAGGGAGGAAAGAGGCTGTTTTGGAACAACGGGTCACAGCTGCAGAACAAGATCGTATTACCACACCTTCCCTCAAATCTACACAACCTCATCAGCTCAATAATGCTTACCATCTGGTCTCACAATTAGAGTCTTTTTTCTAGAGTGGCTTTTCCCTAACGAGTTGAACTCTGCTTACATACGGAACATCAGAACCAAAGTGAAAGAGAGAAAGTCTTTGACAGAGAAGACCGCTAGGGAGGGAGCCCAAGATTTTTAATGAAGAAAAACCAGAAAACATTTCCAGTCTGGCTGGCAAATTTGTGTTTTTACCAAAAAAACCAGACATCCCACAGATCTAAAACAAGTCAAGGTTAACTCAATTCCACACCACTGGTATATTCCAGTCAACCTCTTCTTTGGCCTCGTTCTTGTTTCTCAAAGGATCTAAGAAACGGTCTGAGGTTGAAGGGGAATATAAGTGTTCAAATACATACACTCCTTCCATTGCCACTAAACTGTGTATCCCAGAATCTAGTCCAATTTCTGTAGTTATGTTATGATTTCTGCTATTAAGGTACACATAAACAATTTGGGTAGCTAAAAAAATCCTCCTAAACTATGTATCTTAAAAGAGGCTACGTTAGATAATAGACCTAGCTAATTCCTAGGTCTAGCAGTCAAGGGGTCATTGCAAAGGAGATGTAAATGACTTTCTGAAATTAAAGTTTTTTCTATAAGAGTAACCTAATTATTTAGAAGATCCATTTCCTAGAACACTGAGAAGATAATGCATTTCTACTTCTTCATGGTCATAGTAATGCTTCATACATTTAAAGTTGCATGATTTCATTCATCGTGTGTTGTACTTTAATGTTTCCTTCACTCCTGAGAGCAACGTTTATCCTTTAAGGAAGGACATTAGCAACATACAGATCCTCAGGGCGCCTGGCTGGCTCAGCTGGTGGAGCTTGCGATCTCTGGGTTGGGAGTTTGAGCCCCAAGTTGGGTGTAGAGATTACATTTCTAAAAATCTTAACAACATATAGATCTCAAAGCAGAACAGAATACTCATTATGTTTCCTTTGAATATTCCTGGATAAAAGCTTTAGCTAGTGCTGTCTTCGGCAACGCAATGCTGGCTGATACACAGGAGAACGCCACCCACCCCCGCTTCACTTCGGCATTTGATGCTCTCTTTCACGTTAAACACTGAGTATCATACACATACCTGCTCCATATCTTACAACAGACTGTAAATCTCATCCTGCAACTGGACATTGGAAAGCACATGCTAAAGTGGCTTGCTAGCCAGTTTCACCTCTTCTAGAGCATCTGTGCTTGACACTGGCTGGGAGAAACCACTTCTCCATGGCTACAACCCTAGCCAAGTAAGCAATACCTTTCATCTGCCTATTGCAACAGGCTCCTAACCAATTCCTCTTCCTCCATGCTTCTTCCCCAAAGCTTGCACAGAATGGCCAGAGTGATCTTTCATAAGCATAAATCAATTCATATTACATCACTTGCCTACTTAAAATCCTACAAAGGTTTCTTCTTGAAATCCTTTCTGTGATCTGTAATGCTCCATAGGACTGGCCCCTGCCAGTCTCTTCAACTCATCTCTTTCCACTCATCCCTCATTCACTAGATTCTAATCACATGCGCCAAGCTCATTTCTGTCTCAGGACCTTTGCATTTATGGTTCCTTTACCTAGGAACACTCCTTCTGGAGATCTTCACATCTACTTACTTACTATTAAATATCACTTCCTCAAAAGCTATCCCTGGTTATCCTAACTAATGCTGCACACCCTCCCCGCTATACTCATACTTTGTCCTCTTCCTATCACTTATCTATACCCAAAATTCTCTTAGTGATTTGACATGTTTATTTTCTATCTTCCTTCAGTGAGAACGTCAGCTTTGTAAAGGAAGTAAATGCAGTTTCTGTCATGTCTGGATCTCCGGCATCTAGAAGAGTAGCTAGCATACAGTGGCCATTCAATATATCTGTCACACATCAGTCACATGTAACCGCCCAACAGACACATCCAAAACAAGGAAAATTAATTAGTAATTAAGTCACTGAATAAGGTTTGGAAAATAAACATTAATGCCAACAGGAGACAAGGTCTTTGAATGGGTGTTACTACACGTTCCAAAGGGCATGAGGCTGGATTCTAGAGGCAAGAGTCTCTCCATATATGCATCTGTTACTATAACATAAACAAGTCTATTGTTAACAATCCTGATGGATATCAGATTATCTATGGAATCTCTGGAGTTCTGGAGAAATATGTTTGGTCAGTAATGAAGGGAGACATGGCATTACCCATGTTGCTGCTGTAAGAATAGTTCAATAGGATGCTGCTGCCCCATCAGGCCCTGGATTCTGCGGTGTCACTGACTGACCAGACACACCTTTGTGTTGATCCCTCAGAATTCAAAGTTCCATGCAGGGGCTCTGACAGGCCATGATTAGGTCTCATACCCATGCCCTAGCTATCAGGGAGTGGGGAGCGAGAATATATTCTATGCCTTGGCATATAATGTCTTACCATTTTCTTAGAACATAAAGTACACGTCTAATCACTTATCATAATCAGTATCCATGCATAATATTAAATGTGAATATTTGCAACACTTTTCCAAGTGTCATGTCTGTATTGGTGTGTTGTTTTCATATATTTATGTCCTGATAATTTATAATAGTTTGCTCACCTCAAGGAAAACTCATAATTTATGAGAGGATAAGGATAATTCTCATTAATCTAATTTTTGTTCCCAGCATAGTGTATCAGCTGCTTTCCTTTCAGTGATTGATATCTAAGTAACAGTATGAAGCTAATTCCTTGAATTATTACATTTTGTTTCCCCTATAGAAAGTTTGGAAAATGCATAAAAATATAAATAGGAAATTTTAAAAATCACTTAGAGTCCTGCAGTCTAGAGATGCTTTAGTATATGATCTTGCACTTTTAAAATGTTGCTTCTTTTTAATTCTAAGTGTGGGCCTTTTTTCTGATTGCATATGAAATTAACATGGAATGACTGTTTATTAGTGATGGGGAAGGGAAGGGAAACAGATCTTTTATCTTGAGGACGATTATTTTGTTATCTGATTGGTGTTTTTATGTAGTGATGTACCCTAATTTAGTCAATACAATATCCCCTTGAATCGGTGAGGATATTAACTGTAATTTATTTGAAGCTGTTTCGTGTTTCCCGGAGGACTTCAGTTTCAAAGTAAGATACTGCAGTACACGCAAATCCACTGCAGGGACAGCATGCTTCAGGGAATGTCTGTTCACGATGCAGGAGACTTTCCTGAATAGGGGACCCTCTGGGAAGTCAACTGCCATCTGAGCCAGCTTTGTCCCATCCCTAAAATATCCAGTGATGCCATCTAATGGGTAATCAAAATGCTGTATTATTAGACAATCACATGGACAGAAGTGCACTCCTCTGAAAGTTCTTATCTATGAACAGTGAATATGAGGTTGTAATAATGCTCAAATAATACAGAAATAGCATGGCCATCTTGTTAGCTCCAAATTCTAAGAAATCAAGGACAGGTATAGTAAACTAAAGACGCAATGAGTTATATGTCCTTACACATCCACAGACATACCCCACTTCCAGCTGTAGCTAATATTCTCCCAGAGTAGTATATGACCCCTTAGGTCTCTATAAGCATACAAAACAGGAAATGCTTGAATTTACTTTCAACAAAACCAATGCATATGAAACTATGTTAGAATGGATCACCATCTCGGGCGCCTGGGTGGCTCAGTTGTTAAAGCGTCTGCCTTCGGCTCAGGTCATGATCCCAGGGTCCTGGGATCGAGCCCCGCATCGGGCTCCCTGCTCTGCAGGAAGCCTGCTTCTCCCTCTCCCACTCCCCCTGCTTGTGTTCCCTCTCTGGCTGTCTCTCTCTGTCAAAAAAAAAAAAAAAAAAAAGAATGGATCACCATCTCTCCCCTTCCTCCCTAAACATGTTTTCTGATGTCTACCCAGCTCTGTCTTGCGGTGAACTAGCTGAGGACAAGACTGGCTCACCAGGGCATTACCACCCACTAATAACCAAAAACAGTGCTCCTCCAAATGCCTACCAAAGCATTTTCTTGCAAGTGCTTACTATTCTTAAATGACAGATTTTAAACTTATAAGAATATATACGATTTATATATATGCACACACACACTATATGAATGTATACGTAACACATATGTATATGTATGTGCATGGATATATATTTATATGTATGCATATATATATATACACACACACACACACACACACATTCATACCCACATCCAGAACAGTCACTGCATTTTAGTGTCTTTAAAAAAACAATGAGATCTATTTTCTTAGACATACACTAAACTCTGAGACCCAAACAAAAAGGATGCCATTTAACATATTCTTCACATAGAAACTAATTCACCATTCTCAGAACAGTGAAATCCGTTTTGCCTTCTAAGCCCAGTGATTGCAAATTTTTTTAAAAAGCAAACTTCACCCCTTATTTTTAAAATGATAAATCTCACTGAAAATCAATGTTGTCAACTCCAGACCAACGTCAACTAACTCAGAAAGTGATACTAAACATACTGCATGACTGTGGTCCAGCTGTTACCAAGGTAATTTGAATAATATTTATTCCTTTAAAAAGATAAATAAAATCTACCCCCCAGAATCTTTCCCTAGCAAAAGTTCAACATAAACACGGAATTTATAATCAGTTTTGCAACATAAACAAGGAATTCATAATTGGTTTCGTAACATATTTAATTTTTCCGCTATGAATTAAGATTCTCCCAAAATGACTCAAGTCTGAAAAATTAGTACTAAAATCTGGTTGAAAAGACTCACAGAATGTAGCTGATGACAGCATCCTACGGATTTTATTCTTTACAGTTCATGAACTACTGGCATGGATCAGCAAGATATGTATTACTCAAGAGACAAACTTCAAGGACGAAGAAATGTAATGAAAATTCATTTATAATTCATTTCCTTAGTAACAAAACAGGGGGAAAATTTAACCTAAAAGCAAATTCAGCAAATTTTGTGAAATAGTCTTGCAACCTAAAAATGTTTAAAAATTGTATGTGTATAAATATATATGTATAAATACATTATTTTTTATTTTTTATTTTTAAAAGATTTTATTTATTTATTTGACAGAGAGAGACACAGCGAGAGAGGAAACACAAGCAGGGGGAGTGGGAGAAGGAGAAGCCCGGCGGAGCAGGGATCCCGATGCGGGGTTCGATCCCGGGACCCTGGGATCATGACCTGAGCCGAAGGCAGACGCTTAACGACTGAGCCACCCAGGTGCCCTTAAATACATTTTTAATAGCCAAAAGATATGAAAAGAACAGCAGAAATGGTAAATATAATTGTTCTTTTCAATATTGGCTATCCCTCCTACAGTTGCTAAATGTTCTGGATTGATATTTACAAAGCACAGATTCTTGGCAGAACAGGAGGGAGATACAGTCTGTTCTGCTAGAATATGATAGCTGTGTGCCTAAGAGATCTCTTTATCAAAAACTTAAGTTTAAAAAAAAAAAAGCTATAAAAGCAATCATTCATTTGGGAAGTGGGGATTTAGGCTAAAGAGTTCCAGATTTAAAATCATAAACATATTTTTGTACATGAACTTCAATTATTTTAACTACAAGTTCCGAGCAAAATATTGGTTGCTCAAAACTAACAAAACAAGATTAAATATCACAAGGCAAATTCTAAGGCATAAATCCTGAACAAAAGTCTATCAGTTCTAAAGCCTTCAAAATAAACTGCAACAATATCACTTCTGGGAATCTGTCATATAGATATACTCACACACAATACAATTGCGCATGTACAAGGAATTCTTTGCAGCATTATTTTTAATTTTAATTCCAGTATAGTTAACATAGTGTTATATTAGTTTCAGGTGTACAAAATAGTGATTCAACAATTCTGTATATTACTCGGTGCTCATCATGGTAACTGTCCTCTTGATCCCCATCACCTATTTCACCCATCCCCCCCACACCCACCTCCCCTCCGGTGACCAACAGTTTGTTCTCTGTAGTTAAAACTATTTCTTGGTTTGTCTTTTTTTTTTTTTTTTCCCTTTGTTCTTTTTTTTTTTAATTCCATCTATGGGTGAGATCATATGGTATTTGTCTTTCTCTGACTATTTCACTTGGCATTATACCCTCTAGCTCCATCCATGTTGTTAAAAATGGCAAGATTTCATTCTCTTTTATGGCTGAGTAATATTCCATTGTATATATACACACACACCACATCTTCTTCATCTATGCATCAACCGATGGTCATTTGGGCTGCTTCCAAAATTTGGCTATTATAAATATTACTGCAATAAACATAGGGTGCATATATCTTTTCAAATTAGTGTGCTCATATTCTTTGGGTAAACACCCAGTAGTGGAATTACTGGATTATATGGTGATTGTATTTTTAATTTTTGAGGAACCTCCATACTGTTTTCCCTGGCTGTACCAGTCTGCATTCCCACCAACAGTGCACAGGGGTTTCTTTTTCTCTACATCCTCGCCAACACTTGTTTCTCAGCAATGTTTATTTTTAAAAATAAGAAATAGTCTAGGTAATCACAAGTAGAGAAGAAAGATACATTGTATTCATAAAGTTCAACTTTTTAAAGTTATTAAGATATTTTATCCTGACTGATACCAAATGATCTCCAAGATACACTGTCAAGTAAAAAAAAAGATGAAATATGTATAATATGCTATTATGCCAAATATGTATAATATGCTATCAATTATGCTTTAACAACAGCAACCAAAAAAGCCTGTGCAAATACGAACACAGATGCCCTATAATAAGCCCCAACTGAAGTTATCAATAAATTTAAAAAATGTCTAGAACATGAAATTATAAAAATGATACTTAAATGTTCTATTTGAACTTAAAATACCAAATTTGTGTTCTCATTTGCCAATCCTTTCACATAGAGCCAAGGCCCTATATGTGAATATGGGTCTGCTAATTGAGCTCCGCATCCTCCTCCATGCAAAGCCACAGCCCTAAAGCAACCCATATTACTTCCAAATTGGCTCCTTCAAAGTGGAGCCAGAACTTGAAAATTCTTGTAAAGCGGTTTGAGTACAAAAATCTTGCAGACTTTTTTTATGGTTTTCTCCAAACATACAGCTGTTCTCATCAGCAAATCTGAAGCAATTTCTTTTTGCAACTTGCTGTCATTAAATATTAACTAAATATCCACCTCAGTTTTCCCAGAATCATCTTGTTGTACTCATTTTTATTCAATAATGTAATAATTAGTTACACTATTATTATAATAATTCTGGCATAAACGGCTTTAGGAGCAAAAACCAATTGATTCTTGATAACTGTCAAGAGCTGCATTACTTGGCCTTAAAGCTACAGTCTACTAGCTTTCTTTTTTCTTCATCTAAATATATGTGTATATTATATGTCAGGTACTCTCCTAGGTACTGGGGATACCACAGTGAATCAAAAAGAAAGAAATCTCTCCTCTCATTGAGCTCAGGTTCCAGAAAGGATGTGAAAGACAACAAAAGAAATAAAATCTCTTTTAGAGGGGGATGGCATTTGGAGACTGGGAGAGCAGGTGTGGAAGCAAGGAGAGCGGCTGGAGGCTCATGAAGAAATCCAGAGGAGAGACAATGATGGCTTTGAACATGGGAAGGTGATCGCAAGTGTATGCTGACCGTCAAGCTTATCTAATTTGCTAACAGAATGGATGTTCAAGAGAGAGAGAGGAGTCAGGAAGCCTGCAAGCAACCGAAATAAAGGATTTAGCGCCGAGGACACTGATAAGAGTTCAGTGGGTCTTGAGAATGAAAGCCTAACTGGAGTGGATTCAAGAGTGAACAGGAGAAACTGGATACTGCAAGAATAGACAATGCTTTTAGGCAGCTTTGCTGTGGATAAGAGAAAAGGGACTACTGGCATTAATTGTTATGTTTTAAAAAGTTTTTTGTTAACAACCATGTTGGTTAAGGTAAAGTTAATAGGTCTATACTCTGTGTGTACACAAATATGCATACCCACCCCCCATATACATATATGCTCATAAGAGTATTTTTAGAATGCTACATCAAGCATTGATTATTGTCAGTTATATGTAAATGGTATGCTTTAAAAATGTGCAGTTTGTTAGATGCCAATTATCCTTCAATAAAGGGGGAAGGGGGAGAAAGATGGGTGGGAGGGAGGGAGGGAGGAAAAGTGATTGAGATGAAGAAAGAGAATGACCAAGCCCAGCACTGACCATCTTTTAGTCTCTTCTTCCCATCCACTGGCAGGGAGCCCATGTCCAGCTGGCTCAGAACCATGCAGTCACCCTAGTGGTAGTGAAGGCTTCGGGCCAGGGAGGCCCATAGCTGTCCAGCACGGCCTGTGGCTGGGGGCTGAGTCTTCTGGTGCAGGAATGAAATGTGAGCCACCCCTTCTGATTTCAGAACTAAAGCTCATCAGTGTTAAATATGATATTCTTATCTTAAAAAGAATAGCTAGCAGGCTGGGGAAGATTTAAAATTCTATTAATGACAGGATGAGTAATTAATAAACGGGCACACCCATATATTGTTGACAGAAAAGTCATTGGACAATCTTTCTGAAGGGCCATTTGGCAATGTCTAAACTTAAAATGTCCTCTTCTATCTACCAAGTCTAAAAATGTATCATCCAGAAATACCTGAAAGCAGCATATAAATTGTGAATACAGAACGTTCAATGAAGCAATGTTTGTGATGGTAGAAAATCATAAATTTAAACATTCTTCAATATTATAAATCAGTGGAGCAGGAAACAGCCAGCACACAGACAGACGTTGCTGCATGTATTTATCCACATAGGAAGACAGGCGAACTATACATTTGTAAAGTTATACCACACACCATTCCATTTATTATAAAATTGCAATAGGTACTTATATGTGTCCGTACTCTACACACATTACAAAAAGTCTAGAAAGACACACACCAAATTGTTAACAGTAGTTACCTCGAAGGTTCAGGGTGGTGGTAGTGTAGATTTTAAATTTTAATGTCAATATTTTTGTAATCTTCAGGGTTTTCTTTTTTTTTAAAAGGAACAAAATCATTAAGGGAATTGGTGACAATATTCAGGCATTATTCCCACGGCACTCAAGACGCTAGTTGTGGGGAGGAAGACAGACTGAGGTTTCTCAGGGATAACATTTTGTTCAATCTCCCAGACTGTGTGATTTGAAGGACTTTAAGGGGATATATTCATATTTTTCGTGGACAAAAGAGTTAGGCCTGAGGTCACACACAGTTTTTTCCCCTTACTAGTGGTGGGACATTGGACACCTTCTTCAAGTCTGCAGAGCCTTAATTTCCTCTTGTGTCAAATGGGGAAAGTATTTCCAGCACTAGCATGAGGAATGAGAGAGACCACCACTGGACTAACAGGCCACCTGATAGGCTCCCTTCATTTTCTTCCTCTTTCCTCCGCCTTCAGGAAAAACCCAAGGAATGAATCTAGAAGAAATAGAGATACTCGGTTCTCCAGGCCTAGAAGTAGCAAAGTGGGGAGCTGCACTCTCTAACTTCACCCTAGCCACAGAGGGGCAAGACCGCCTTCCTCCTCCTGTCTGAGAAATTTCCGAAGGCACCCACCGGCGTTTCTTGGCAGGCTCTCAAATTTTAGGGCCGGTCCTCTTTCTCCTTTAAGTGGAAAGTCAATTAAGTATTTTCTTTTAGTTTCTTACTTTTAGACCCTATCTCATTTGAAAAAGGATTGGAGCTAAGAGACAAATTAGTAAAAAGTTGAAAGGATCCTTGATTTTACTATGCTTCAGCCAGAGGAGAACAATTGCTAAGCAGTAATGGGCTACCTCAGCCTTGCTGTGCTGTTCTAGGGTTCTAGAAAAGGATGAAATCCTGGCTCTGGAGAGCCTGGAAACACAGTTTAAAAAAAAAAAAAAAAAAAGTGAGGCTCTACTCTGAGCATGCTCAGAGCTCTGGTGTAGGGGGCCCAGCTGCCCACAGCCCAGCCAGTGGAGTTTCTGGGCAGATTGCTCCAAGTTTCTCTGGGGCAGACGCTGGGGCCTGGCTACCTGACAGTGTGGGCCCACAATCAAGAAGGGCAGGACTGAGATGCACCCCCTTCCCCGGTCAAGTCCCAAGGCAGAGGCCAGATTCCCAGCTGGGAAACTGGATGAGATGGAATTGTTTTTTTAACGACAGGGTCTGACCCACGGAGCTGTTTGAAGAAAACAGATAAGGCAGGGAGGGAACTTCTTTAGGGAGTGGACACAGGCCACACATTTCTGTTTTCTCACAGGTTACAGTTTAGGAGGGGATGGGGGTTGGGGGGGGTATTGATTGGGCAGCATAAGCCATGAGTGTGGTGCTTGGTGCTGGAGGCTCTCCAGCCTCCTCTGTGGGCTTGGAACCCACCCTCCTGAAACAGCTGTGGGCAGAGGGTGTGTGCTGAGGGAATTCCAGCACAGGCTAGTTTTGGCTAACAGGGAAAAGAACAGATAAAAAATAATTCTCCTAAGAAATAGAGCAACAACAGTACTTAAACCAAATGAAGCCGAGTGGGGCTGGACATTTCCCTTGCTCTTCTCGCAGAGATAATAATGTCGTCAGGGAAGATACGAGCTGTGTCGATTCATTTGCCTACCTGTAGCTCCAAAGGGTTAGCCGAACGTCTGCTTCCAGTTTACGCTGGAGAGAAACGGCCTTTCCCAATTTAATCCAGGGACGTGACACTAATGAAGAGCCTCCAGTCTCATCTGTGATTAGTCTTGTTACCACTTGAGATTTAAAACTCTGCTGATACCTTCCAGGGCTCTCATTTTTCATAAATACTACCGATTGCTTCCTGGTAATAAACCTTTCTTTTTCAGACACCTGCTATATCTTCCAGTCTTTTGGGGTCTTTTGAGCTTAACTACGTGAAGTGTTGAGGTGCAATTATACCTTTTACGCCCATTTTTACGTGGTATCTTTTGTAATGCCTGATTGAACTTAGCATGGAACATTATAAAGGCACCTCAGGATGTGAAATTTAGTTCTGTAGTTTGTACCTAAGTATTTGATTTTTTTTTTTAATTCCTCATCGTGTTCCACAGTACACTGTGGAAAGTAATCCTATGTTAAAGAATCAGCAAGAATTGCACAGTAAGATGGAATAATATAAGACTACAAAGTTCCAAAAAGATGAAACTATTATTATAATAGTAAAATAAGAGTGAGGTTGGTAGATTGAAGACTTCTAGAGTCAGGTGCTACAGGCATATTTAACAAATACATAATACATTTAAACATGGCTTAGAAATTGGGGGTTGGGTTCTGTAACTTGTATATCAATATGCAACTTTTTTATCATGCAGAAACATTTTTTCCTACATCCTGCCTTCCCATTCTTCAACCCCCTTAGCATATTTGCAAAGCTCCAATGGATGAGAATTGCAAACAGATCACACAGGGAGAAAACTCTGCCAGTGCCACCTGTCTGAGAATGGACTGTCACTTAGCTCTCTTTTGCATGTTACAGACACCTGTGTTCTTCAGTTGAGAGCTTCCCCATCACAACTTTCTTCGAAGATCAGAAGACATACGGTAGAAGAAAAAGACAAATGGAGAATTCTAGAAAGACAGAAACTTTCAGGATACCTAGAAAGAAAAAGAACTGGACATTCACTAAAATTAGCTTTTTTTTTTTTTTTAAACTAGCAGATACCCACACTACACTTACCAATGATGTAGTTTCTCTACTACTATTGTTGAATTTGAAAACTTTGGGATTATTTCATAGAGATTACATAAAATCCTCAATCACAGAATTTTTGAAGGAAGAAAGAAAACATTTAATGGGGCAAACAAGGTCTTGGACAAGTCACACCTCACTGGCCTTCACGCACACGTTTCAGAAGCTGAAAAGACTGATAGCTCTTAATCATTTCTGTGATATCAAGCCCTCAAGAGTCCAGTGAAAGCCATGGCCCTATCCTCAGTGGGAATAATGTCCTAAAACAACATTTTTGCTTATAAGTCTAGGCAATCCATATGAAAATTTCTGGACCAAATTATTCTTCCCAGTGCTAGTTATGCTTTCAGGAATTTAAAAAAAACTGTTTCATTTTGTCAGTAGCTGTCAACTGCAGAACTATGACATCAGAGAATATAATTTGGCAATTTTATTCATCTATATAGGAAGTAGAAATTCTTTCTTGTAGGTTGATATGTGCAGAGAAACATGAATTTAAATCTAATAGTAGTATTATAGTGAGGACTTCCACCCCTCTGCCTATTTACTCATTGCTTCCCTTCCTCCTGCCCCCCTGCAGACAGAAATAGTTCACAAGAGAGTCAGTATAAAGCTATAAAAAGAACATTACTTTTAAAATAAAGAGAGCTGGGGGCGCCTGGGTGGCTCAGTCATTAAGCGTCTGTCTTCAGCTCAGGTCACGATCCCAGGGTCCTGGGATGGAGCCCCACATCAGGCTCCCTGCTCAGTGGGAAGCCTGCTTCTCCCACTCCCACTCCCCCCTGCTTGTGTTCCTTCTCTCACTGTGTCTCTCTGTCAAATAAATAAATAAAATCTTAAAAAAAATAAAAATAAAAAATAAAGAGAGCTGGACTTAAGAGGCACTCAAGGATCATCTGGTTTACTGCACACATTTATGAGATAAAGATAATGAATCTAGAAGAAATGTTGCCCTTTCCATAAAACATAAGCCAAAGGCCCATCCTTCGCCCCATTCTTACTTCTCTGAGCCTCAGTGTCCTTATTTGCAAAAGGAAGGAGATCACTTACAGCCTGAATAGTCTAAGGCTAAACTAGAAGTTTAATTTTCCCCTTTTCTATAGAAGTTAATTCTTATTCATGCTATGAGCTATAATACTTATAACACCCAGCCTTTCATGTAGTGTATGTCACCTTAACTCCAAAACAACCTATGCATATTTTCATTGCATTAGTGCAAAGAAAGAACAATTCCTTGTCATTCTGTCATATAAAGTAATAGATTTTGATTTGTACCAAAAAACCTGATAACCCTTGGTTGACTCAAACATCAGGCAATTTTTTAAAAATGCAAAATACAAATTATTCATCAGAACAAATGATGATTCTGGAAATGTTTGCGATTAATATTAAGAATGAAAAGGTTTGGGGGGCATCTGGGAGCTCAGTCAGTTGGGTGTCCAGCTCTTGATTTTGGCTCAGGTTACGAACTCAGGGTTTTGAGACCAAGCCCTGCATCGGGCTTTGCACTGAGCGTGGAGCCTGCTTGATATTCTCTCCCTCTTCCTCTGCCCCTCCCCCCACCCCCATCGCTCTTAAAAAAAAAAGGGCGGGGCGAAGAATGAAAAGGTTTGCTACATTTTGTTACAGAGAAGAATCTGAATATAGCACACATACACACATATGCATTCTCTTCTTCACATCATGAAATCAGTAGGAACCTTAAATTCACCATGAAATTTTCAGATATTCAAAAAGGTTATGTATTTTTTCATAGTTGAAACTCTAGGAAATGCCCAAATTAAATTATAAAGGAAAAGATGAAAATAGCCATTTTTTTGGTTAAAAGAAAAACAAACTACACTGATTGTTCAGAAGTTAGTTCAACAAAATTCAGTCCAGAAACAATAATACCAAGCAGCTATTTTGTGCAAGACAATGTGTTAAGTATCTTTGCGGTTGGAATGCAGAGATGAAATAAGACATAGTTCTGGCTTAAAGAGCCTAGAAACTGAGGTTGGAAAGAAAGGCATTTATGTGACAAAAAGGGAAAAAGGGGGGGGGGGGGGGGGAACATAGGAGGAGACGAAACAGGAAACAAGAAAGAAAAAGTCATAGACCAGCACTTTTCAAACTTAAATGTGCATAGGAATCAACTGGGAATCTTACCAAAATACAGATTGTCATTTAATAAGTCTGGGGGGAAGCCTGGGAATCTGCATTTCTAAGACCTCCCAGATAATGCTAATTTTACTTGTCCACATATAACTCTTCCGGTAGCAAGGGTCTAGAAGACCCTGCTGCCCAAAAGAACTTCCTGCAATGATAAAAATGTTCAATATCTGAGTTATCCAATATGGTAGCCCCTAGGCACTGAAACTAGTGAGCACTTGAAATATGGCAAGTATGACTGAGAAACTATTTAAAATTTATTGCATTTTAATGAATTTAAATTTAAATAGTCGCATGCCTAACAGCCACCCTACTGGACAGTACAGGTCTAGACTAGGCAAATAATTTAGACCAAATTGCATGGTACAGCATGCTTTGAGTAGGTAAATCAACCTAGTTCAGATTTCTCAACCTGAGGGGGTATAGCTCAGTGGCAGAGCATTTGACTGCAGATTTCTCAACCTGGGCTAATGACATTTTGGACTAGAAAATGTTTTCCTGGGCAGGGGGGTGGGGGAAGGGGGCTGGTCTTTCCAGTGTAAGATGTTTTGCAGCATCCCTGGCCTCTACCCACTAGAAGCAAGTAGTACTCCCCAGTCATGAAAATATCCCCAGACATTGTCAAACGTTCTCAGAGGGACAAAATCAGTGGTCTAGATGATGCTTCTATACAGAAAGGTATAGGAAGTAAACAGCAACATCCTTAAAAGTAACCCAGTATTTGTATTCGTTTTCTATTGCTGCCATGACAAATTATTGTAAACTCAGTGGTGCAAAACAATACCAATTTATTATCTTATAGGTCTAGGGGCAGAAGTCTGAGATGGGTTAAAATCAAAGGGTTGGCAGGGCTAGATATCTTTCTGGGGGCTCTAGGGGAGAACCTGTTTCCTCGACTCTTCCACCTTTCAGAGGCCACCTGTGTTCCTTAGCTCAGGGACCCCTCCTCCACCTCCAAGCCAACAGTCCAGAGTAACTGCCCCATCTCAAAGTCCTTAACTTAATCACAACTGCAAAGTCCCTTTTGCCATGTAAGGGGGACATGTTCACAGGTTCTGGGAAGAAGGGTATGGATATCCTTGGTGGGCCATTTTTCTCACCACTATAGTAAAATGAAAGCTGAGAAGAGTAAATAATTTCATACCTCAAATAATTTAAGATAAAGTCTTCTTCTAACATCCTACCAAACTATGATTGTATTCTGTGCTGCAAATACTTTCCCACCTAGAAATAGTATTTTCTATTCACACATAGATTTGTCGACGTAGCTGGTTATTCCACTTTTGCTGTTACAATTCTTACTCACTGCCTCACGCCTCCCTAACTAGTGTTGAGATCACTAGTAGAAAATTACATTTTTAACACCCAAGGGAGAAAACAGCATTCATTTCTAAATCTTTGGATTATTTCTAGAGCTTGAGAATTCTATTTGCATATGCAAAATAGAATATAGTTATATCTTAGTCCGTTGTTGCTGCCATGACAAAACATCACAAGCTAGGTAGGTTATAAATGAAAAAAATTTATTTCTCATGGTTCTGGAGGCTGGAGGTCCAAGAGCAGGGTGCCAGCATGGTCAGATTTTGGTGAGAGCCCTCTTCTAGAATGCAGACTGCCAACTTCTCATTGTATTCTCATGTGGTGAGAGGGACTAGAGAGCTCAGTGAGGTCTCGTTTATAAGGGCACTAATCCCATCCATGGATGGGGGCTCCACCCTCATGACCCAAGTACCTCCCAAAGACCCCACCTCCTAATACCATCACCTTGTTGGGGGGGGAGGGCGGTCAACATGTGAATTTGAGAGGGATGCATTCAAATTGCAGCAGTTATATTTCCTACTTCTTTAAATACCCCTAAATTTTTTGTTATTTCTCTTGAAAAGAAGAGGAGTATTTGGTCATGTGAACCCTTATCCAAAACATCCATCAGCAACTTTTTCTGTATTTTTTAGATTTTTGCTCCTATGTGCCAAGAGCTGGGGCATCTTCAGTTATAAAACAATTAGTGACTAAGGTAATTAATTATCATTCAAAACTATTTCAAACAAATCCTTTCTTCACTCTGTTCCTATAAACTGCTCTTTAGAGTAAAAGCCTACATCTGCTCAACTGTCTCTGAAAGAGAAGAGTGGTAATAAACAAAGCCAGATGGCATTTACGCTTAGAGTTTCTTTCCCATCTTGAGTTTGATATACAAGAGTTAATGAATTTTCTTTAAAGGCCCATTTTCCCAGGCTTGGGAAGTTAAGCTTGTTGAGGTCAACATGAGGTGATTAGGAGGAAGGTGGAGGGAGAAGTGGTGGCCTAAGGATAGAGCATCTGCTAACTCACCTTCCCACCACAAAGAGTGGCAAACTGAAACCAAAGCTTCAATTTAACTCTTCTTCCATACTCTGGAAAATACGAGCTCTTCCATTCATAGAAGCCAATGATGGCAGCATTATTACAGGGTGGAGGGGGCTGGGGAGAGGATAGATTGTGTTCTGGTTTCATTTACAGGGAACTAGGAGAGGCAGAAATGTAAAGAGACAGAATACTTGTGCTGAAATGAAGCCACTGACCTAATTCATTTTTTCTATTACAGGTAGTCTTAAAGGGTCCCTCCAAACCCCATAATGTCCCCTAATAAGACTTCTGGTCCAGACAAGATGGCAGAGACTACCTTCTCCCGGTAGCTCCCAGCTAAGTATCAATACAAACCCTGGGGGAAGACCGTTAAAAGACGCAACCAAAAAAAAAAAAAAAAACCCCAAAACAAGACAAAACCAAAACCTCTGAGATGCAGAAAAAGGAAGGTGAACTGGTTAGAGACTCTAAGATTGAATGATCTTGCAATGCCCACCTAACAGGAGAAGGCCAACCAAACCCAGATCTTCCACACTCCCCACCCAGGAACAGAAGGTAGCCCAGCGAGGATCCGAGCGGCACCAACACCACAGGCTAACCAGCGGCGTGGGCAAGGGGAGGAATCCGAGCTCCACTGCCGGTAAGTGGCCGGGGCGAGCACTCTCCTTACTCACTAGGCCTAAGACTCCCTTCCCACCAGGAGAGACAGCAGGCAGCTAGACAACCAGCAAAGCGGACAATGCCATAAAAAAGGCCTCACCTGGCAAGTGCCCTCCTTCTCTGCAGTGTCGGGGGAGAGGGAGGACAGAGGATGGGAGGATTGCAGCACAACAGGTGCCAGGAAGTGTGGCTGTCCTCAGTGGCCAAAGAATTCCTCTCCTCAGCCCCACCAGAGGCACAGGGAGGCCCTACCCAGGGAAACCACTCCATCCCTCAGGCGGAACAAACAGGGACCAGGGGGATCTCGAGCAACCCCAGATCAACCAAGCCAACCAAGAGAGCATCACAAAGTCTCTCAAAATGTAACTGTCATTGGAAGCAAGAGCCTACAAAATTAGGACAAGATCTCCATGCTAAAACTAAACGGGATGACTGCCTGGTAAAAGTAAAGATTTATATAGGACCACAAGCCTTCTAACATAATAGAATGTCCAGACACAATGAAAAGAAAAAAAAAAAAAAAATCACCCATCACACCAAACCCTAGAAAAAAATCACTACGTGATTGAGAAAAGAATCAATGGATGCCAACACTGAGATGAATCAGATGTTAGAATGATTGGCATCCTTGTCAAAGCAGTCATCAAAAAAATGCTTTGATATGCAGCTCCAAATTCTTTAGAACTGTAAAAATAGAAACATCCCAGCAAAGAACTAGAAGTTATAAAAAAAAGGACTGAATTGAAGTTACAAATGTGATAACAAGAGTAAACTTAGTGAGTTCAACAGTAGAGATGACAGAGGACAGATATCAGTGAAGCTCATAATCAACAGACTCTACTGAATTTAAACAGAGAGAAAATAGACTAAACAAAACAAACAAAACCAACGGCAGGAACCAGGACAATAAGATCCAATATTCCTCTGTATCATGAGTCCCAGAAGGACAGGACAAAGAGAGTGTAAAAGAATGTTAGAAGAATCAGTGGTTTAAACTTTCCAAGCTGCATGAAACTAAAAGAGAATAAGCCCAAAGAAACACACACCAAGACATTCCATAATTAAATTTTGAGAACTGAAGCAAAAAAAAAAAAAAAAGTTGATAACAACCACAGACAAATGACACATTATCAGTAAGGGAACACCAATTCACCGAGCAGTAAATTTCCCATCTACAACTATGGAGGCCAGAAAAAGTCACATTTTCCAACTGCTGGAAAAAGAACAACAACAAAAAAATCATCATCCTCAAATTTTGTATCCAGCAGAACTATCCTTTAGGATGAAGGGAAAATAAAGACATCCTCAGATGAAGTAAAAGAAAAAGAATTTGGGGCTAGCAGACCTACCCTGAAAGGATGGCTGAAAAAAAATATTTTCGAACAGGAAATGATAGAAGAAGGAATCTTGGAACATAAGAAGGAAGAACAACAAAAGGAACAGAAATATGGTTACTTAGCTGGGCGCTACAGGGAGAAAGTAGTCTATGCCATCTTGTCTGAACCAGAAGTGTTATTAGGATACTTTGTGGGGATGGGAGGGCCCCTTTAAGACTACCTGTAATAGAAACAGACAATCCTTCTCCTGAGTTTTATAAAACCTATTAGATATTTGAAACAAATACTCTACCATCACCTGATACTCAAGTCCATGATATTTCAAAGTGGGGAAGGTAAAGGCACCTCAGTGGAAGTAAGGCTTCCACACTGCCAAGTGGTAAAATGTTGACATCATACACCGTGTTAAATCATGCATGTTTACTCTAATAGCCATAGCAACCATTAAGAGAAAAATACAAAGACATATCCTCAAAAAACACTGCAAATAAATCAAGAGGCAATTCTAAAAGCTCCGAATTTCTACTTGGGATTCTGCACATCAGATACCTACATGTATTTAAAAGTATAAAGTCATTCAGGGAAAAGTCCTAGACTGGATGGATCTCTGTCTGAATCTAACTAGGAATACAGATCACCAGAACTTACTGGGCCTCAGTTTCCACATCTCTAAAAGAGAAGTGGCTGGAGAGGTACACCTATAAGACAAACTGGGCCATTTCCAGTGATAAAATTTGATTACTCTATAAATTATAAATCTCCATTCTTCTCATTCACCCTGTATTATTCCTTATGATTCAGATCTCTCTAAAAGCACTCTGAAAATCAAAACAAAAACGTATTTGTATGGAAAATAGTCTTAAAATATGGTTAAGGAGAAAAAAATGGGAAAAACCCACTGATTTGTTATTTGTTATTTCCCAACAACAAATAAACAAGGGACCATTGATGGGAGGCTGACTTATTCAGAATAGAAAAAAGTTTAGCCTTTATCCACTGTAGTATAACTTCCTTAAAAATCCATTTTAGCTTTTCCCTGAAATCCGAAAAGTGGTGTGTGTGTGTTTTTTTTTTAAGGATAAGCCTTTCCCTTTTTTTTTTTTTTTTGGGTATGAAAATTTCAGAACAATTAAACAGATACATGTAAATCAGAAATCTCAAATATTCTTTGAATAGCAAGCCATTCTTTTACTCTCTGTAGTTCCTATTCTGCTCTAATCTCTGAATTATTATAATGTTTATTTCCTTCCATTGTAAAGGTAATAGATAATCAGTACAGATAACACAAGCAATGTAGCTTTTTAGCATGGCTGGCCCAGGAGCCAGGTGGTGGGGGCGGGGGTGAGTGGTCTGGGATGGTCTTTGTCCTTCTTTCCTCTCCAGAGTTAGCCTTCTGGAGGTAGTGAGCATCTGCTATCTGGGGTTTAATCAATGCTTAAGATTCTCTCTCTCCCTTTCCCCCTGTCCCTACCCCTATTTCTCTCTCTCTCTCTCTCTCTTCTTCTCTAAACAAGAGAATCATCTCCATAATTTTAACCTGTAGTAGAAATGCAAGCTTATCTTTTCTTCTTCTAATATCAACCCAGTATATGCCAAAATGGTTACCTCAAAAAATTATCTAATAAAAGCACACATTCCAATCATTCTGTGGTAAAATTTTTTTTCATATTTAAATATTTTTCTTGGATGTGACTCTCACAACTCTAGAGTTGTTAACCTATTATCAAAGTACTTTAAAAACAGTTTCCTTCCAGGACAATACTTCTTAAATTAAAATACTTTTCTATGTATAATGTACAAATATATTCAGCAAATATAAAAATATAACGGATATACAAGATACATCAATTATATATGTAAGACCCAAGTTTCTATAGTGGTATTGGAATCACTTTAAGGGCCAACTCAAGGATAAAGGAAGTTTCTAAAAATTATGATATGAGGAAATCTTTCATTGATGCAAAGTGGATTTAGATTTTTATAATTTTATAATTACAAAAATTAAAATAAGACTTCTATAAATATCTATACCTAGTACCTAGTCACAACAGCTAATATGTGTTAGAAAATATTCAAAATGCATTGATCATATCACTCTGACAATGGGGAGAAAAGGAGAACACTAATCTAGTAACTCTTATTATCTAAGAGATTATAATCTTATTTAAGAATTTGATGGCAATGATGTCGCAGACAACAAACGTTCCTGATAATACACTGTCCAGGGAGTAACATCATGGAACTATCAAGGGAGGGGTAGAGAGAAACTAAGACTAACAGACAAGGGTGGAGAACGGCCTAGAATGATTCATCAGAGACCTGGCAGGCAGGAAGGCACCGATGGTTCTAACCCCCTTCGCACTGAAAAAAGGTGAGGGGTAAAGTTCCAGGCTTCCAAGGGAAAAGGTGGAAGAGAGTACAGAGAAAGGAGCATAAAGATGAGGAATCATACAACCACTGAGGCCAAAATAAATAGATTATCCATAGAGAATAATCTGATTGACCTTAGACTCTTCTAAATCAGGGTCCAGTAAGGCAACATCTGCGAGTTTGCAGGAAATGTCTTGATCTGTTCTTTATTCTCTCCAGTCATTCACATGTCAGCACAATAGAAAGTCCTTCTCAGATAAAAGGGAACATTATTGTCTACATGATGGGACTATAGGTGACTGTTTTCTTTCTTTTTTTTTTTTTTTGACTGATTAGACAAGTCATTTTACTTCTACTTACATTAATCTCTCTTTTTTATTATTTCAGTTAGCCACTGCATCACTAGTTTTGGATGTGGTGTTCAGTGACTATTTTCTTTTTCAGTGTCTCCCAATTTATCTTTACAGTGGAAGGAAATTAACACTATAATAATTCAGAGATTAGAGCAGAACAGGATCTACAGAGAGAAGAATGACTTCAAAGAAGAATGACCATTCAAATAACTGAGATTTCCGATTTACATGTATGTTTAATTGTTCTAAAATTTTCATACCAAAAAAAAAAAAAGGAAAGACTCATCCTTAAAATACACACACACACACACACACACTTTTCTGATTTCAGGGAAAAGCTAAAATGGATTTTTAAGGACGTTATACCATAGTGGATAAAGGCTAAACTTTTCTATTCTGAATGAATCAGCCTCCCATCAATGGTCCCTTATTTGTTTTTGGGGAAATAACAGATCAGTGGGTTTTTCCCATTTTTTTTCCTTAAATGTGTTTTAAGAACATTTTCCATTTAAACTAGGAATTAAAGTACTATTAATTTTAAATATTTATTATTTTAATATTTAAGAAATTCTTAGTAAGCTATTTTAAAATCCTTTATTATTCTAAAATATTTTAAGACATTACTTTAAATGATACCATGATTTAATAGTAAAAACCATTTTTACTATTAGACTTTACTATTAAATTACCTTAATAGTTTAATTTCAATTATTAAAGTTTTAAGACAGAATATACCTATATAAATTAATGCCTTATCACATCATATCTCTGAAAGAAACCCAGAGGGAAATATAAAGTACAATAATAACCTAAGTGGATAAATACATTTTAATAACTGCACCGAACTGAACATTCTCATCTCTCAGAGAGCGACTCATTAGGAAGTCAGGTTAACTAGACACTGTGAAGAAACGCCTTTTCCTCTGTGGACCAGAAACTCCCTGACCTGGATACAATTTCCCAGAAAGCCTCATAAATTCAGAGACAGCTGCTAAGGAAGCGGGGAAGCGCCTTGCTGAAGGCCAAGGCAGGCATGCCCAGCATCCCTGGAGGAGAGGTGGTGTGCTCCATACACAGGAAAAGGTCAATGGGACTTGTAATTTCCACTTCAGAAGGGACAGGAGAACTGGAGACCAGTCATCAGAGTGGAGAAGATGTGTATGATTTTGTACCCTCCCCTTACTCCTACTACTTCCTGTTTCTCGGTTGAGATTGGAAGTAAACAGTAAGACCCAAAAGGTCTAGGTGCTTGTATAAGGGATGACGAGAAAGCAGAAAGCCTAGGGAGACACTGTATTAGGCTAAAGAAAACCTCAAAGGCAGAAAATCCAGAGAGGAGGTGGTTGGATGAAAAGCAATTTGGGTCCCTGTGGACCCTGAAAAGGAGAAAGAAAAGCACAAAAGCAAAACAGAAGTGAAACAGTTAAATCACAGGTTTTAAATACTTAAAAGACAACGGAAAGAAAAACACAACTTCTTTCCAAACACACCCTGCTTTTGACCACCCATAAGGCTAGGCTTCTCTGCTGTGACCCTCTTCTCATGAAGGTGAGTAGAAGAACTTCCTATCACAGAACCTTGAACTTGGAAGCTGGGATAGTGCCAAGAAGCTCCCTCCCTCAAAGGCAATTCCTGACTTCTTCACAGATGCAAACATCTGATCCCAGACCCAGAGACAGAATATAAAACCTCGAAAAAGGAAAACTCTTGTCTTTTAATGAGAGTTTACCAAAAAAGAGAATTAATAGACGTCAAAGGCCTTTTTTCTGACAGCAGAGTCCTCGTTTAATTGTTTTTACTTGTAAAAGCAAAGAGAGAAGAGGCAAAATTAAATGAGCTTCTCCTTTCACAATAAAACTGTTTTCAGACATTGCTCATTCAGAGAGCACTGAAATCTTATCAGTGGAGCCAGTGTTTAGATACTCACGTTTCCATCAACTATAGAAACTGGCATAGCTGAAATGTGAATTATTAACATACAGTCATAATGTCTCTTGTTGAGGACAATGTCTCAACATCACAGGTTTTTTTTTTTCATTACTCAGAAACTGTCCAGAGAAAAGGGTTAGAGATTCCACTCTCACTGTCACCTGGCCACTCTGTCCTTCCTTCTTCACCCTCCCGATGAGAGAGGGTTGCTTTCAGGTCACAGGGTGCTCATCTTGCCTCTCCAGGGATTGCCTCAGCAAGTGAAACTGGACCGAGCAACCGGTCAAACTTGGCAAGCTCAAATTTTCAGCCCCCGGAAGGTCTGGCACAGAAATAAGGCAAGGAAGTTAGCAAGCACTAAATGAGGACTTCGTGGCGACATTTTGCCTTTACTCTTCAATGCAGTGTAGGAAGTAGGATTGGTTTCCTGTTTCCCAGATGAGGAGGAACCTAAAGGTGATTTCATTGGACTTGTCAAGCTACCACCCAAAGCGAAGTCTGTGTTCAAATTCAGGTATACCATTGTATTCCCAAACCCAGAAACTCATCTGGCATACAAAAGGTGCTATCTATTTACCTATATATATGGAAATAATGTGTTAAACTATCTGACTCAAAGGTATTTCCCCCCAGACCATGTCATATGGCAAATACAGAGAAGCCACCACATTAAGCACAAGTTTGTACAAGTAAAGCATTTACCACTATTCCAAGTCAGTCCTAGAGCCGAATCAGAAAAGTTAATCCTAAGAGAAGTGAAAGTCAGCACCAATTTGTCTACACACTCACACACACTTGATTCTCTAAGTCTCTGAGTCCAAGTTGAGCAAAAGTAGTGATAAAAGGTATTTTCAATATATTTTAAGTAAGTATATCCCCTTTTAGCTTTAGACATTACAAGCCCATGGAATAAGCAGACTAGACCAACGGATAACCCCATGATCTACCCAAGGAACAACAGCCCATTTTGGATGGAACACAGTAAGTGCGAGGGGGATTATGGGACATAACTCTCCAGAACAGGCTGCAATATCATTCTGGAAGGATAAAAACATTAGAGTAAGAGATTTCAGCTTTCCTTCTTAAGCAGCAAGGGACCCATCTGAATTATCAATTAGGAAGATCACCGTGACTATTTTGCAGGATGGAGAGGCAAGGTAAGATGCCACAAGTGGAAGGAGGGACTCTGAAGTTCAGCCTGGTGCCTGCGATATTCCTCCACAGGAAGGCTGGCTGTTATTAGATTGTATTAATGAGACATGTCCAAACTTGACAAGTATCAAGTCCTTTATCTTTGGCAGGAGATGAAGGACTACAAGAAGTTCCCCTATTGCTTTTTTCCTGCCCACAGAAAATGCCATCACATCAAAAATGGCCTCTTCCCAGGGGAAAGCAAGCTCCATACCCAAGAACTTACAAACCTCTAGCCTTTTCAGTTCTAATCATGTTTCCCTTTATTTTCTCATGCAGGTATCTCCCTAACTTTTCAACTGTTTTTTTTTTTTAATCATTATGTACACAATGTCTCTAATAAATGTGTTTCTACCAAGCTTGTTTGTGAGAGTAACTCATGGTTTCCTTCTTAAGAGAATGGCACTCCCACTATCTTTATTTTACAGATGAGAAAATTGAGGTTCAGAGAGCTCAAGAAACAAATGTGTTTCTACCAAGCTTGTTTGTGAGAGTAACTCATGGTTTCCTTCTTAAGAGAATGGCACTCCCACTATCTTTATTTTACAGATGAGAAAATTGAGGTTCAGAGAGCTCAAGAAACCTCTCTGGGCATTTTGGCTAACAAATGGTGGGGCAGGGATCTCAATGCCTCCAGAGGCCCTCACTCTGAACCACAAAGCTAACAATGCCATAGAAACAAACACACGGCATAGAAATATGTCAAGATGGCGGTCGGTGGTCAACTTCAGGATGAGTTTTGTATTCTTACTCAAATATTCTGTATGTTATAAAACATCAACACTAGATGGGGTTTACTTTGATAATCGGGAATAAATTAGTGATTAGTAAACAAATATCACCTGCAACCCTTGTGATTCAGCACCATGAGGTCCAGAGGGCCCATCCCTTGCTCTGTGAGATATCCTTTATTGTTACGTAGAGATCCTTGACTTCGCCACAGGGTCTCCCTTTCCTTTCTTTGCAACAGAGGTGGGACAGTCTCCAAATGAGGCAGATGACTTTTGAGGTTCCTCAGGTTTCTCTTCAGAATGTTAATTACCACCCACCCCCCCACACACAACTCACCAAAACAATAAACAGGAAATTCCACTGACTTCAATCAATCTATACTTAACTAGAAAAAAGAAAGTGTGCAGGTGTTATCAAGAAATATAATCTGAAGAAAAAAAAAACTTTAAAAAGGACTACGATATAATATGCATGGCAAACTGCGTCCCTCAGTCTTCCACATGAACTAAAAGAAAGACTCTTAATGGCTGCTGGAAAAAGACATAGAATACCTAGAGCTATGTGTTCATTCTCAATAATGTAATGACTTTTCAGCTTCCGGAAGATAAACCACATTCACTTCAAAACATAATCCAAGGGATGAAAAGCAAAATTTTAAAAATTTCTTAAACTTCTGGGTGCAGGGCAGGAAGTGTGAAGTACTGTGCTACATTTCATGCCAAACTGAGTCAACCAATAGATTAGAAAGTCAAGCCCCACAGAAAGGCTTTAACTGACTACACTTTGGCAGCAGGCCACCAGCCTTCATGGAAGAATGTTCTAAGAAATGACCTATGGGACACGGCACTGCATGTGAACACCGTAAGCTGTCCAGCACATCACACTGCGGCCAATGTGTCCATCACAGATGAAGACCCTCAGGAGAAATGTCTCTTTGGGCTCAGTACTCAGAGGCGCGCTCTCTCTCCTGACTTTACCTTTGGCCACCAAATCATGAACCTTTTGTGTTTATGTCCTTGCATTAACTGCCAGAATGTATGCCCTTCCCAAAAGGGACAGAAAAGTCACTTTCTGACTTTTATTCTTCCCTATTTCTTTTTCTTATTTTTAGTTCAACTTTGTCCTCTGAACTGTACGCATCTTTTTAAGCCGCCTTAAATTCTTTTTTTTCCCCCCACAAAGCATAAACACAGGCACATACTCTGCACAGTCTGTAGGACTGTTTATATAATACTGCTATTAGAACATAAAAACCACCCAGCATGAATGAAACCAGCATGTCTCCTACAGACCAAGAAGGAGAAAATAAATTTTCATTCCTATTTTAACAGCGAGATCCAAACAAGCCTAAGGTCTGTCCGCACCCCCCCACCCCCGGCCTTTCGGCAGACACTCAGATTACAGCCTGAGCCCAACAGAGTTGCGGGCTTATCGGCAGGGTCGCAATTACACTGTGATTATGTGTCTCTGTGCCACTGTGCTCAGGAAGTCCGTGGTCGGGGTGTAACACTTCCATCCTCGAGGTGGGCAGACAAAGGCAACTGTCAGGTTAGAGGTGTGACATTTCAAAAACAAACAGCGGGTAAGGAAGAAGGACAAGGGAAGGAATGCATCAAGAGGCAAGAGAACCAGTTAGGAGTAATTCCTCAGCAGCCCAAGGGAAAGAAAAATTCTAGGCAGAAGTGTTCGTTGACACATTGTTTAAGGAAAGGTAAACAGCTCGGGTGCAAATACTTTTTTAAAAATGTGGACTTAAATACACAGTATCCTTTAGTCTTTAACTCAATAACACTAATTCCTTTTAAAATGGTGCTTTTCAAAAGTCATTTTTTCTTCCAGCTATAACCCTATTAAAACACATGGCACATCTATGGTGGATGCACTCCCTCAAGGGGACCCCCAATGAGTCGTACCCTTGTCTAGCACCCTCCCCTTGTGTGTGGGAAGAGCCTGCAATTTGCTTCTAACAAACAGAATATGGCCATGGTTATAGGAGTCACTCTCTTGATTAGGTTCCATTATATGGCAAAGGTGAAGGGATTTTCCAGATGTGATTAAACTGACTTTAAGTTGATCAAAAAGGAGATCAACCTGGGTCAGCTGGACTTGATCAAGTCAACTCTTTTAAAAAGAATCTAGAAGCCAGAGACTAGAAAAGAAAGAGCATAGACTCACTCTCTCTTCCTTGCTGACTTTGAAGAAGCAAGCTGCTGTGAATTCTATGGACACAATGAAATAAGCTCTGCCTGCACCTGAGGGCTCTCAGAAGCAGATCCTCCCCTAGTCCAGCCTCCCGAGGAGAACAGAGCCCAGCCCAAGAGTTCATTTCAGCCTCGTGAGACCCTGGGCAGAGAACCCACGAAGGCGTGCCTGGAATTCTGACCTGCAGACACAGAGATAAAATAAATGGGTGTTTTACCACGGAGTTTGCGGCAATCTGTTATGCAGCATGGAAAATGAATCCAACATCTCAAGAGAGTCAGTTTGCATGGGAATTGCTTATAGTATTAGCCAAACAAAAAACAAGTGGAGTGGAGACTTCAGACTCTCTTTCCCTTGAGAGTTTCTAGGTATGTATCACCTAGATTCTTTTTTGTAGCTTTAATGTTCTTAAAACCATTTTATTGAGGCATGACTGACATCACTCTTATCTGTTCACATCATACTTAGTCGAGCTCTCTCACATTAAATGTTGCAGATACTTAAACTCAAGCTGCTGCCACTATGTCCATGACACTTGTCTGGAAGACCACCACATGGCGTCCCTGTGAGGATTCAGTGCCTACTTGCCGCTCCCCCCCACCCCCCCGCCCAGCCCAGAAACCGGCCTCTAGTAGGCCAGGACATGTTTAGCCTGGCCAACCTGTGACTTCCACAATTTCCTAGTCAGCCAAGCAGAGAATCAAACTCCATTTTTAGATTATTACCGTGATTCAGCATTCAAGTCAATGCCTTCGAGCCTGACACTAGAAGACCATTTCTTCTCCCTCACCTGCCATTTGGACATGAAAACCACCCAACGAGCATGGATCCAGCAAGTTTCTAACAGACCTGAGAGGAGAAGCCTGGGTTTTACTTCCATTTTAACACTGAAATCAAAACACAGCCTACCACCAGGCTACCCAGAGGAGACTCAGTTCCATAATAGCATGTTCTCTCTGCTGTGTGCAAAATTATACCCTGACGATGTATTTCCATGCCACTGTGCCCAAAACGTGGTTAGGGAGCAATGGCTCTAGAATGGGTGAATGGCTTAGGAATGTGAACATTTGCGGAAAAAAAAAGACAGACGGAGAGGACAAAGTTTGACTCTTTTCCTGAGGCATTTTTCTGTTCATCAGAAACTGAAATTAATATTTTTTTAAAAAGATTTTATTTATTTATTTGACAGAGAGCAAGAGAGCACGAGCAGGGCAAGCGGCAGAGGGAGAGAGAAGCAGACTCCCTGCTGAGCAGGGAGCCCGACACACAGGGCTCGATCCCAGGACCCCGAGATCATGACCTGAGCCGAAGGCAGCCGCTTAACAAACTTGAGCCACCCAGGTGCCCCCTTGTATTATGTTTTTTGTGTGGTGAATACAATGTTTTTTGCTATGCAGCAAAAAGGCCAAGCATTTTCTCTTCTGAAATTATTTCTGGCAACAAAACATTGGTAATGTTCCTTCAAACTGCTGTGATTCCTATACACTAATTAAAACTACTGTCACACTAAGATGTACTGGACCCAGCAGAAATGGCAAATTTTCATTGCTTACAAAAATCACAAATAACAGTCACCTTTTATTTTCCTTCCCTCTTTTCTTCCTTCCTTCCTTTTCCATTTCTAACTTGTGAAATATTAAAAGGAAGGAACAGAGCAAATATGGAGTGCTAGTTCTGAAATTACAAATCCTGAGTGAGGGTGTGGACTCCAGCAAACAATGAATAATCTTCAGCAAGAATGAATGAATAATCTCTTGACTCAGTTTGATCACCTCTGTAATGGGAAAAATAATGTTTGCACTGTCAAACCTATGAGATATACATGTATAATGTCATGATAAGTTTTTAAAAGATTTATTTATTTGAGAGAGAAAGAGAAGCAGACTCCATGCTGAGTGGGGAGCCCGACACGGGGATCGATTCCACACCCTGAGATCATGACCTGAGCTGAAACCGAGAGTCGAATGCTTAGCCAACTGAGCCACCCCTGTCATGAGAGTCTTAAGAGATTATATAGGTGTGTGAAGATACTTTAGTTCATATAAACCCAATGTTACAAGAATGCAAAGTGCTTCTTCATGTTTAATAATTGATGCTCTCTCATCAACTGGCAAAGACAGTCACTAAATTTAAAAAATGAGTGGTTACCTTATTCCTAACAAAATTTTAAATATTTGGAAGTAAATTTCATAGTTACTGTCAGAAAAAAGTATCAGAACCAATTAACATTTATTCAGTGCCTCAATAATTTATGACACCAAGAGCACCGCACATTTTCTCACTTGATTCTCACATGAATTAAGGCCTATTATCATCTCCATTTTGTAAATGAGGAACATGGAGCTTCGGGAAATGGAGAAGTGGTAAACTTGGGATACAAAAGCAAGGAGTCTAATCCAGAGCCCACAAGTAACCACTCAACGGTTTCAACTATATTTTCTGGGTTGACAGGCCAAGAACAGCGGCAGTGAGCTGTGGTCTGGGCAGTTCTCTGTTGCTATAAAGCAAAGTCTGCCTCTGAGGAGTTGGGAGGTCTGGTGTGGAGGGCATGTCCACTCACACCGTGGGAGAGTACCACAGACGGACATGTGAAGAGAAGCCACATCACTGGCATACCATTTAGGCAGGCTACAGTGGAAAGTATACCCCCCAGAGTTGGGAACTGAAAAAGTCCTGTCAGATTTAGAGCCCCGTGACTGACCTCAGCCATCTACCAAACTGTATCAGGATCTCCACGGCTGCATCTAGGGCTGTGGAGGTCCAGCAACAACCACACACAGACCAGTGCTGCTGGATAGGAGACCAGACAGAGAACAGCCCTACACAAAGGGGAAGGAAATGAGGTGGCTAGAACCAAGAAATAAATAAAAACAGGAACCAGAGAACAAGAGGTGGCAAATAGCTGGGAGAAAACAAAACTGAAGTAAATCCAGAAAGCAGAACTACAGTAGGGCCCTGGTTCCCAAACTGCACCCCAAGGCACCTTAGGGTTCCACAGTTAATTTAAAAAAAGAGCACTGCCAGATATTTTAAGTTTGAGGGAATCAGTGATACTCAACATCTGTCAGAGACCATGTGAAAACTCCCAGCTTGAAGTAGTTCACAGTTTCAACATTAGATGGCATTAAATTCCTTTCTGTGACATGTTTTTGCAATATTGTCTGCTATAATAAAAATCAAATATTGCCTAAAACTCACTGTGGAACAGGAAATGAGGATGGTGGTATTTGATTTGAGTCCAAGTTTTGAGAAGTGGCACAGTGATCAAAAGGTGCCCACAGCCCTTAGTAGTTGCTATTAAGAATTAGATAAAAATGATCTTTTCTTTCAATTTATTTTTGTTGTTGCTGTTGTACAAAATGTCTGCTAGTTTATCAGGAACTGTGTACTTGGTTTGTTGCTGTTTTTTTTTTTTTTAAGATTTATTTATTTGAGAGAGAAAGGGGGGAGGAGGAGGTGGGGCAGAGGGAGGGAGGGAGAGAGAGAACTTTGTCAAGCAGACTCCCCGCTGAGCACAGGGCCTAACAGAGGGCTCAATCCCAGGACCCCGAGACCACAACCCAAGGCAAAATCAAGAGTCAACCACTTAACCAGCTGGGCCACCCATGTAACCCAGGAACTGTATATGCTTATTATATGCTTATTAAGTTGACTTAACTGCTTAATAAATTAAACTCTTATGTATTTATTCAGAACTGTGAAAAAAATGGAAATAAGGACACTGAGAAATTATGGGAACCTCTGCATTTGGGACTAAAGTCATCTAGGGAAGACAGAAAAGTGGGGGATCTCAGAACTGAGCAGTTTCCAGAGACTTTCAGGATCCCTGAGATGAAAGCCCCACCCAATCCAAGGAAAACCTGTCCCACTGAGTCCCGAAAGCACAATGGGTCCCGATCCTTCTGCTCTGCCTCTTTTTCTCACAATATAATGAATAAAGATCCACCACAACGAGGACTAATCCAGGGACTTTAGGTTTCAACACAGCAGTATCATTCTATACAAACACCAAGTTATGTATTTTGTCATAGTATCTACCAAGTACTTACATTCCTGGCATCTTATATAATCATCTTACTAATCTTTTGAGGCTTTTCTGTTTCTGCCCTACCTCTCCTTATACAGACGAAGAAATGAAAGCATGGGGCAACTGAATCCATGGCCCAAGATGACACTGCTATGTATTAAGGTCAGGACTAAAATCCAGGCAGTTGGCACCTCGGAGGTAACACTGTTATCCCTGTGCTATACTGTTCAGTTGTTAGGCCTGTAGGTTCCCAGAGAAATAAATATACATTAGACTTTTACATGGAACAACATACTTCGAAGTAGTACAGATATTTAAACGGGACTAAATGCATTCCCATTTTTGTTTATTCTTAGTTTCTCAATCCTGGAAAAGCTTCTATTTCTTTTCTAGGCCTGCTAATGTCTGTGCTCATGAATAAAAATAATGTAAATGGTTACAACATGGCACCATTAAGAGAAAAAAAAAGCCACCCATCCAAATACTGGCATGAATGTAACAAAATATTCTCATTCCTTTGTGTTAAAAGTGTAAATTGGTATACACTTTATGGAGAACACTAGTAATCAAGATTCATAAAGTCCCAGTGAGGACAGTAAAGATTCACATTAGATAATATTTATCTCAGGACGCCTGGGTGGTTCAGTCGGTTAAGCGTCTGCCTTCAGCTCAGGTCATGATCTCAGGGTCCTGGGATCAAGTCCCACCCAGCATTGGGCTCCCTGCTCAGCGGGGAACCTGCTTCTCCCTCTCCCTCTGCCTCTGTCTGCAGCTCCCCCTGCTTATACTATCAAATAAATAAAATCTTTTAAAAAATAGATAATATTTATCTCAATGTTATTTATCACAGCAGAGAGAGAGAGAGAGACATAAAACCTAAATGCCCACTGATCACTTGGAATGTCTCAAGTCTGTGTAGAAAACTCATGTTTTCATACAGATGACCCACAGACACACAAAAAGATGTTCAACATCACTAATCATCAGGGAAATGCAAATCAAAACCACAAAGAGATATTATCACCTTATATCTGTCAGAATGGCTAAAACGAAAAACACAGGAAATAACAAGTGTTGGCAAAGATCTGGAGGAAAAGGGACCCTTGTGCTCTGTTGATGGAAAGGCAAACTGGCACAGTCACTGTGGGAGACAGTATGGAGGTTCCTCGAAAAATTTAAAAACACAACTCCCATAGGATCCAGTAATTCCACTACTGGGTATTCACCCAAAGAAAATGAAAACATGAATTTGAAAAAAATAGATACACGCCTACGTTTACTGCAGCATCATTTACAATAGCCCAATTACGGCAGCAACTCAAGGGTCCATCAATGGATGATGAATGGATAAAGACGATGTGGTGTATGTACATAGTACATAAGTACACACACACACACACACACACACACACAGGAATATTACTCAGCCATAAAAAAGAACGAATCTTGTCATTTGCAACAACATGGATGGACCTAGAGGGTGTGATGCTAACTTAAATAAGTCAGAAAGACAAATACCATATGATTTTACTCATACATGGAATTTAAGAAACAAAACAATGAGCAAAGAAAAAAGGAGACCAAACAAACAAACAAACCAGACTCTTAAAATACAGAGAACTGGTAGTTGCCAGAAGGGAACTGGGTGTGGGGATGGGTGAAATAGGTGACCAGGATTAAGAGTACACTTGTCTTGATGAATGCTGAGTAATGAATAGTTGAATCACTATACAGTATACCTGAAAATAATAGAATACTGTATGTTAATTATACTTCAATAATAAAAAGAAAACTCATGTTTTCAAAGATTACTTAATGGCATTAACAAGCACAGGGTATTTTTTTAAATTGTGCAATAAAACTGTACTATATAATCTCAACTGAAAAGTATTCATTAAAATAAAGGACTGGAAAGAAACTGTATTCATTTTAATATTTTGCTTTTTCTCTAAAATGTTTAGAATTCTAAATTTTAATTTTTTAATTTTTTTTTTTTAAGATTTTATTTATTTATTTGACAGAGAGAGACACAGTGAGAGAGGGAACACAAGCAGGGGGAGTGGGAGAGGAAGAAGCAGGCGTCCCACGTAGAAGGGAGCCTGATGTGGGGCTTGATCCCAGGACCCTGGGATCATGACCTGAGCCGAAGGCAGACACTTAACAACTGAGCCACCCAGGCGTCCTAATTTTTTAATTTTCTTCATCTTCCCTTCTTTCCCTCTTGACGAATGTGTGTTACCTTGGTAATCAAAAAAAAAGTCCTAAATATTCAAAAGGGGTTCAGTATCTAAAAGAGGTAAATGCAGTCCAACAATACCTCATTCCTCCATCATCACCTACACTGTAACACTCAAAACCTCATTTACATAAAGCTTTCCTGATTATACTGACAGGATTCTCTCCCTTCTCTCCATTTTTAGATAGCTTTATACTTCCTTTTTTGGTATTTTTGTCACCTCCTGCCTTTTACAATAATCATCTATATACACATGGAATCTTTCTTACCAGACTGTGGGCTTCAGGATGGCAGGGCCATGTTTGCTTCATAACTCTGTCATTACTTTACTCCTATCCTGCCTTGTAGTTGGGTCATATTGGTAAATGAGTAGGGATTATACATTTGGGTATTAGTTATTCCAACACACAAAAGGCAATATAGGTCATGTGAACTGAATTAGTTTGTAAATACTTGCAGTGTTCTTTATGGCACTAAGAGGCAATAACTAGATCCAGTGAGTGGTACCCGAGAAAACAGTTCCATCCCAGACTGTGGCTAAATTTCTGTAATAGTCCATCTATATCTGAGGATAGTCTGGTCTCTAGAGAGACAAGAATGCTCCATGAATCCAAGGTGTTTGAGCAGAGGCTGAAAGACCACATGTTCTTCTGGCTTTGTAAGAGGGTATAAATCCCATGATCCTTGTAACCAAGTTTCTAAGATTCTACATGGATAGATGTACATGGACAAATAGATGTAGATCTACATGGATAGATGTACATTCTAGATCTACATGGACAGATGAATGGACAAACTAATGGGTTGAATCCCCATATAGGGCTCTCAGCTCCATTTCTATGGGCAGACAGGGAGAAAATGCCACCAGTGATAATATAGGCGTATAAAAGAGGCTAAATGGCTCCAAGAAATGACCATGCTGGGAAAACAGTTCAAAAGATTAATCGCAGCCCGTTGCAGGTGGAACTTTCATGAACGCAGAATAACAGGGAAGCATGTTCGCTTGAACAGGTGCCAGACAAGATTGTAAGCACTTAACATAGGTCATTTAATTCTCAAAATAACCTCCCCATTTGAGGAGAGAGTGATAAGTAATGCTCTCCCCCCAGTAGGGAAAAGCAGCCCTGAAAGGTCAAAAATATTGCCCAGGGTCAAAGCTGATATGTCAGCTGAACTGGGATTTTTAACCCATGGACATATCCATCCTAATCCCATGCTCTTTATGCCAGGCTGCCTCCAGAAGAAAATGAAGGAATAGCAGGGACAGAATATTCTTTAACCTGTGAACAACTAAATGATCAATCTGTCCTTCTCTGTAAAGGTCTCCATGCAGACACATACAACTGCAGCAGGTTAACCCCCCAAAAAAGAACATGTTTGCCTTATCTCCTCTCTTGGGGGGGGGGGGGGGGGGGATACAAATGTTCTCCTTGGAACAGAAAATGACATGCCTACCTGAAAAAAATCTTAGACCTGCCATGATTTCTCAAGGGACCTTTACAGTAAGTCAGCTGCATTTTCAGTCATTAAATCACAGGTGACAAATTTTCCTTGGGTGCTAACAATCAGCGTGGATATTTCAAATATGTTGAGAGTAAAGTCTATTTAGTGCAAAAATATCAATCTTCTTTATAGTAAGCTTTTCAAGAGCCAAGCATCTTATCTTACTAATACCATTTTCTCCCTAACTCCAACCTCCGTTACCTTTCTCTCCTCATTACCGCTTGCAAAGCGAGTCTACAAACACAAGTGTGAGGGCAATCGCCAGCCCTAACTCACCGTGTAAGTGGTACCCATAATCTGTCTCTTTGAGTAGGAAAGGTGAAAAATAGATTTTAGAAACGAGCAAGGTCAGGTTTAACGCCAGGTCTACGTGACTCAACTACGGATGACCGGGTGCCACCACAGAGATCCTGCTTCAGCAGGTCTGGGCTAGAGCCCAGCCATCAGCCTGTTCAACAAGCAGCCCAGGTGATTCACATGCTGGTGGTCCTTGGGCCACACCTGCAGACACACCGACAGAGTGAAGCCCTCCGTGGTCCAGATGAAGACAATCACAAGTGGATTGCCCAAAGTAAGCGGCAAACTGGAAGTTAGAATATAGTTAATGCCTTTGCAACCACACAACATCACATTTCTTGCTTAGCATTCCAAACTTTTTTTTGGGTCACTGCTCTGTAAGCTGCAGCTGCAAAAACATTCATAACTTACATTTATGTGACACTTCCTATAAAAAGAGCTTTCACAATCACTATCATGTATGATCTTCACAAAAATGTATTATCCATATGTGCCAGATGATGGAATTGAAATTCAGAGAGATTAAGATTCTTGCTTGAAATTTTTATATTATATATATTTGGGGCAAAGTAATAGGATTTAATGAGTCTTGATCTAGTAAACCCTCAAATGTTAACCATTATTATTTCTGGGTGATGGACACTGGGGAGGGTATGTGCTATGGTGAGCGCTGTCAATTGTGTAAGACTGTTGAATCACAGACCTGTACCTCTGAAACAAATAATACATCATAAGTTAAAAAAAAAGAAACAAAACCATAAATATCGACTCAGGAAAAGTTGAAATTGGTAGAAAAACTTAATTAAAAATAAAATTAATAGCCAAACTGTAATGACACTTGTTACTAATTAACCCCCTCCAAATCAAGTATTTTTTATAAAATTTAGCTATAAAGTAAGGCCAAGGAAAAGTCAATGTGGGAGGAAAAATGAAAACTCACAATGGTAGACATTTTGTTACAATCTGATATGTTCAAAAAAATAAAAACCTGATAAATTAAGTCATTTTACAATCTATATAAAAACATGTGGTTCTCTTAAAAATTTCAGATTTTTAAATCTGAAAAAAGTAGCAAACTAGAAATGCTTTAATTGTGCTATATATTAAATTGTTGAAGTAATTAAAATAGACTAGTTATGTATACTTCAGAAAATACCTTCTCAACAAAAATGTTACTCTGGTATCAATATGTATACGTAAAAAGACAGTACAAAAATGTCCTTGAGATCTACACAAAACAATGCGTCAAAGTATTCCATAACCTCAATAAGTTACAGAGTAATAAAGCTACCTACAACACTATTATTAAAGCTGTAAGTCTGACTGCTGAGGGGCAACACACGGGACATGTATTATACTGTAATAGTTAGATCACTTACTATGTAATGGATTACAGACAGATCACTATATAAATGACTGTATTTTCTAATTTTTTCTGCTCCTGCTTCTAATGTCTTTTAAATTTACATAAGGCATTAGCCTTAAAAGTAACAGAACCCAATCAGATTGAACTACAATGTTAAGAAATCCCATTACAGGGTCACCTGGGTGGCTCAGTCGGTTAAGCGTCTGCCTTTGGCTCAGATCATGATCCTGGAGTTCCGGGATCGAGCCCCACGTCGGGGGGGGGTCCCTGCTCAGCGGGGAGTCTGCTTGTCCCTTTGCCCTTCACCCTGCTCGTGCTCTCTCTCTCTCAAATAATTAAAAAAAAAAAAATTCCATTACAGAACTATAGCAGTCTTGTTATCTTAGACTTACTCCTCACATTTCGTTTCCACAGCATTCTCTTGCATTTTAAATAACATGTTATGTATTGGTACTTGTGAATATGCTAGAGTACATGCATGGTATTTTGGAAATAATTTATTTTTATGAAAACGTCTTCACTTGCCCCCCCACCTCCGACCAAGACATTAGAATTTGCCAAATTAAATAAAGCTAGCACTTCTCATCTCTACAACTTCTGTGTATTTGATCATTACATACGTTCTTTGTAGAATGTCCAAATACAGACTCCTGTTTTTGTTCTGAAACTCACTAATTCCAGCTCAATTTATAGCACGGCTTTTCCTTTGGGGCTGGGGCAATATACAAAGGAGCATTCCAGGGTACCACGTGCTCAGCAAGGTTAGCAAAGCAAATCCCTGCAGTGTAACATGGTGAATCACTTGCTGGCTGCCGCAAAAGCTTGTCAACTTTTCACTTCATCAGTTTCCTGGGCAGGTCCTGGAAGGCTGGGCTCCTAAGTGTATCTTCCCTCTCCTAAAAGAAAGGAAAATAACTCGAGCAGATGAATTCATGCCTGGTCGCATGAAGAGAAGCTTTCTGAAGTGCAGAAATACCCATTTAGAATGAACTCATGGAAAACCCTGCTTAAAATGCAGTGTTTTTTTGTCAGCAAAGGTCTGCTTGGACAGGATAAATAGGTGAAGCCATGAATTTCCAGTCTCCCGATGCCAGATTAAATCCCACTTCTTCAAAAAAAGACCCTGTGACTGCTCTGTCACCCTATTAGAACTTATTTGCTTTGGATCATCACAATAACTCCTCTATTGGCGGAGGAGACCTGCCAGGGTTTAAGTAAAGCCATGACCACACTCAGTCTAGACACTATCATCTGCACTAAAATACATGAATAAAAAGTAGCTTCTCAGAGGCATAAGGCTGTAATTTAGATCTCAAAGGAAAAAAATATCAAAGGTATAAACACAAGAAAAAAAAATCCTTTGTTTCTATGGAAAAACAAACTTCATTAAAATGTTTTTCAAAGAGCTTGACAAAGAATGTGTAAAAGGGGAGAATAATTCCGTTTTGAACTGGATGTACGTGGTATACAGTACGCTCATAAGCCTACACAGCTTCTGAGACACAGAAGATTCTATAAACCAGCTATGTCCCTTTATTTCTAGACAACTCAAAATAAAAATCAGAAGTATTAAATAAGCGAAACCCTTCATGTACTTAAATCGACCTCAGGATAATAATGGAAACCTGTAAGAAGAGAAAAATCTCCGCAGATAGAGTTGATTGCCATCTAAAACGCTTTTGTTCCCACTCACCGCTGTGTATTGGGGTTGCCAGATAAAATGTATCATGCCCTGTTACATCTGACTTTCAGATAAACAATGAGTACTTTTCTTAGCACATCCCATAAACATTATTTTTATTTGCTAAATCTGGCAATTCCCATGCACATATGTGTGTTTATTGTAAGTGTAGGTGTCGCTATTTCCTGGCAATAATCTTTCAGGTCCTGAAACATACATGTCACTACAGAGCCCTTCTTACTTCCCACAGGATGTTAGTTTGCACATGTAGAAATTCATCCCTTTCCTGTAACCAAACTCATTTACCTTACAAACAATTGCATGTGAAACTGCTTACTATGGCCAATTAAAAAAAAAATGTATTATACCAGTGCACAAACGTAGGCAAAAAAATGATATGCACAATATTGTCTTAAAATTATGCAAGCTTTCCCTCCCGCCCCCAGCAGATTTGCAAGCCTAACAGGAGTTACTGTCATATCTAAGTGACATTAACTGTAACATAAGGAGGTGACTGAATATTTAATTCAACTCAGAGTACCAAGAATATCTTACTGAAATTATTTCTCTGCTGGGGTTCACATGGCAAACGCTAATATATCATCTAAGACATAACTCCTAATCACCATCATGAAGTCTTTCCTAATGGGAAAGACAATGGGAAGACAGCATTCCCACAGCACCTTGCATATTTTATTTACCATACTATATTGCATTTACTTATCTATCCTGATCTACTAAAATGAGAGCTCCTTGAGAACAGGGCCCGTATTTTCACTGATCTTTGCATCCCTCCTCCTTAACAGAGGGCCTATTAGACATTCAATACATGTCTGTTGGCAAAATAAACTATTATTAACAAGCTCACGCTGGAACTCAGCCTAAAAAAATGTCCTTGACAGGCAGGATGTGGAACTGCCTTATTATAACTACCTTATAATAAAACACCCCTTTGAATGAGGCTCATTAATACATTGCACTGAATTTCAAGCTATACAGGTATATTTCTATTGTTACTAGGGAGCCTGCAAAATTCTATACAGAATAAAAGGTATATTTCACTGATTTATTCAACAAATATCTAGAGTTGGCTAACTGCTAGGCCCTGTTCTAGGTGCTGGGAAATAAGATAAAGCCCCGCCATCATGGAATGTCCATAATGATACTCCAAGGAGACTGATGAAGTAGCAGTGAGAGATTAGGAGTTAAATATCTTTTACCCTTTTCTTTCCAGGTGAACAGTGATGAGGCCCCAACTAAGGTAATCCTAGCTGGATACACTGTAAAGCTGGGCCTGAACAGAGAACAGCAATAAGGTGTCATGACCCCAACCTCTGGCTATTCTTCCATTTATGCCAAACATGGTCCCTCACTGTAGGTCAAAAGCAAACAGAATGGTGCCCTAAATGGTGGCTGGGCTGTCAGCTGTGCCCTAAGCACAGCACATCCATTTGAAGGAACTGAAGACCCTTTTTTTTTTCTTTAAGATTTATTTATTTGAGAGACAGAGAACGCGTGTACGAGCAGGGCGATGGGGAGAGGTGCAGGGGTAGCAGAGGGTCAGAGGCAGAGGGAGAGAGAGTGTTAAGGTGTTAAGCAGACTCCGCACTGAGCACAGAGCCCGACGTGGGGCTCGATCTCACCACTCTGAGATCACAACCTGAGCTGACACCAAGAGTCGGATGCTTAACGGAGTATGCCACCCAGGCGCCCCCTGATGACCCTTTTTTTTTTTTTTTTTAAGATTTTATTTATTTGACAGAAAGAGAGCGAGAGAGGGAACACCAGCAGGGGGAGTGGGAGAGGGAGAAGCAGGCTTGCCGTGGAGCAGGGAGCCGGATGTGGGGCTCGATCCCAGGACCCTGGGATCATGACCTGAACCGAAGGCAGATGCTTAACAACTGAGCCACCCAGGCGCCTCCTGATGACCCCTTCTAATAAATTTTGGCAGAGTGGCCTGTTCCATTTCAAAATTCATTTTTTTTTTTCAAAATTCATTTTAATGGTTAACGCCATTTAATCTTCAGAGAGTTACCAGGTCAAAACTGCCACTACTTATGATGCTAACAGGACTTCCAATACATAGAGCTGAGGCTCAGGAAGTAAGATGTAGACACCTCTGCAGTACAGATACATCTTTGGAAAAGCAACGGCCAGGCCTAATAAAAAGTACCACCTGTTATTGGAGCCAAGAGCTGCTGAAACACAGTAGGACTTTTATACCATGTCATAAAAAGGAAGCACTATCTCAACCACCAAATCCACTGTTGTACGTCTGCTGGTCTGTGGGTATGGCAGGAGGAGAGAAAAGGGGAGAGTGCACATGCCGTCAAGACCTAATAGTGATAAGGGTATTTGCCACCACTCAGTGTTTTATATTAGCCGGACCCTGGCTACCTTTGCTTCATGCGAGTCAGCTCATCAAGTGCTCCTAATCACTTGAGAAAGGTCCTACTAGGCTTCTTCTATTAATTCTGAAACTGAGGCTCAGAGAGATTAAATCATCCACTCACGGTTACGAAATGAGTAAGAGAAGAGTCAGAACTTGAATTCTCAACTCTGGCCTATCTTATTCCAAACCTAAGCTCTCAGGCCCTCAGCAACAGTGGATTCCCAGGGGTCACCACACACCAGTCTAGGAATCTTTGCATCCTTTAGGACCTTTAATGATAAGGACAAATGTCTGTGCAGCATTCATATGGGGACAGGAGCCGCCAGGAATACAAAGTCTGAATCAGACCTAAAATAAGAAAGAGCTTCATGTTCTGGCTACTCTGTCCACACCTCAAAAGAAACTCTGTGAGGTTAATGTGGTATTTTTATTTTTTGTTTCTGTTTAAAAGTTTCTTCTGAGTAAAAATATTTGAATGGAGCTGGGCAACAAAAGGGTATAAAGAACTGGTATTTGAAAGTTGTTTTCGCTTTTGACCAGGGCCGAGGACTTGGGGTCTGGGCAGCACTGTGGGGCTTCTGTGGGGTGTCTCTCCTGACCACACCCAGGATGCCAAGCCAGCCTCAGGGCTGGCCAGACAATCGGGGCTCTCATGAATATTCTCTTAGGTTCCACCTCAAAGAGGTCTTAACAGGGATGCCACAGGGACCTCAGGAGACTTGGGGTGGCTCTGGTTCTTCTGCAGAGCAACAGGATGTGTAGCTGGTCACCGGTGGCCAGGGAATAAGAGCCTCTTGTATCCATTCCTTTCCTCTAGCGACGGGACCGACTGGGAAGCCTTCTCTTCCCGTCACAGAGCTCTCTATGGGAGAGTAAAGCAAAACAATTCATTTGAGATTATCCTCTATAAATGTGCCACTCCCTTTAATGGGGAATAGAGATTGAAAGCTAATTATTAAAGAAGGTGATATGGAGGGGCGCCTGGGTGGCTCAGTTGTTAGGCGTCTGCCTTCAGGTCAGGTCATGATCCCAGGGTCCTGGGAATCCCTGCTCAGCGGGAAGCCTGCTTCTCCCTCTCCCACTCCCCCTGCTTGCATTCCCTCTCTCGCTGTGTCTCTCTGTCAAATACATAAATAAATAAATAAAAAAGAAGGTGATACGGAGAAAGATCATAATCCCCTGCTATTATTCCATTTCTATTTCTGTGTTTTCTACTAGAGAATTCTACATGGTTGATCCATGATAGTTATGTCCTTATCGTTTTGTTGACAGAGTAATAAGCAGAACTGTAATCTTGGAAATCAAATTAGCCAACTTCCTCCTACAGATGAAAGTACAGAGAAGTTAATGCACAGAGAAAGTGACTTGCCCAGAATCACCCAGATGGTTCAGAGTCGGGATAGATCCCAGAGTCATCTACCTTGATGAATATTAACTGAGAACACACACACACACACACACACACACACACACACACACACACACACACACAC